>NW_028280763.1:0-127500 GCF_059751285.1 Brachycentrus maculatus | reverse complement strand
TAGCAATGCGCAGCCTCCCGTTATCATAGACGAGCTTTCGTTACGGATATTTGAAAGCTCCCGATAGTTCATTCCTTCATTCCTTTTCACTCATGTGAATGAATCATTGGTAAATAACGTAGAAGTTATATAACATACTCTATTTCTATAATTTATTTAGTAAAATAAGACATTTTTTATTAAAATTTTAGCTGGTAAATACCACAATTTACAAAATTTATTGTAACACGCGTTTCTATGCATTCCGAATCATTTTCAAATACCATATGTTTAACGACTAAAATTTTAATTTAAAATGGTTTAATATTACCACGCAGTGAATTAATAAATTAATCGATTAATGATATAATAACACGTCTTTATGTATATATTTTATTTCTATTAATATCATCTTGCTAATTTTCTTCGTCTTCTTCTGCTCTTATTTCACACTAAATTTGCCTTTGGCTTTGCAAACAGTCTTCGCCTCTACCACATTCAAGCGTCGCCTCACACATACCCCTAAATTATTCGGCTCCTGAACGGACAACTTTCAAGTATATAAAATACATCATGCCAAGTTATCCTCGGCATTCCTTTTCCAACTACATTTATCTCTGCCATTAATGTTAACAATCGTTATCTCTTCCATATAATGCATCTCCTCATACATAGTCGTCGATTATTCCGACTCCTGAACTGACCATTTTCAACTAAATAAAATATTGCATCATGCCAAGTTTTCTTCCGTCTTCCTTTGGTCTTATTTCTAACAAAATTCCCCCCATATAGTTGAAATGCTGATTTTCCTCACTCATTAGCTTCACATGTCCAAACTGTCTAAACCTTATTCCTTTCTTAATTTTTTTGAAAATATTTATTGAATATTTTCTATTTTCTTTTATTTTGTAATTTGTATCGATTACAATTGTGTTAACTTAAATGAAAATCAAAATTTTAAACGAAATTATGACGTGAAATAAATTCTTTCATGTTGTTAGAAAAAAATCATGGTAGTAAATAAAGCAAAGTTTTATAATAATTTTTCCACAATATTAAAATACTTTTTGCATGAACTAAAGAATAATTATATATGTACTATTTTGATTGATATTAAAAATTGTGAAATTAATGTACGTCAAGAATTTGGCATCTGTACTGTGAAAGTGATATTTAAAAATATATGTTTTTTAAAAGTTTTCATTAATGTTACCTTACTTGAACTTTGATTCCATCTGCAATTTTGAAAGCTGATTTTGATTATGTCTGCATTCTTTAACATGAAAAAAATCAATCAAATAATAAATGAATCATAAAGTTTTAACCAATGTTTTTTTTTTAATAAAACATGACATCGTTTTTTCTGACAAAATAAGCCTGTCAGATGATCTGATTTATCTCATTCAATATAAGTAACACAAAAAGCTCCGTGCGTGTTGGGTTCTATCAAGAAATTATATTGATGGAGGATTAATCCAGATGAAACTCTTCTCACGCGGTGTATAAAAAATGTATTAAGGAAATGACGTAATGGTTTTTCGAATTGAAAATGTCATAATATTATCCTTGAATGTTTTTAACATTTTTTTCAGTATAATCGTCGTGTAAGTCTCAATACATGATAACTCCTAGAAATAAAAAAAAGACAAAAGAGTTTTTAAAACCACCATTTAATATCATAGAGATTCTTTAATTGTGAAGCTTGTGAATAATATAAAAAGTATTTTTCAAAAAATATTTACGATATTCGTTAAAAATCTTTATTAATAACAAAAACTAGCGGTAGTTGATCTATTGTAAGATGTAAAAAAAATATGTTCAATAACGCTAGCCAGATTTGTTTAAATTTTAAAATTTTCCGTCATAACCATATTGTTATCATTATTTATTATGTGCATATCTTTATTTATAGTTAACTGAAGTTTGTATTTTAATTTTTGTTATTGTGTCGGGTTGTGGTCCCGTGGTTAGTATCGCGGACTCTTAAGTCAGAGTTTATCGGTTCGAACTCACTCTACCGCAATTTGATATTTATTTCTAATGATGAGCCGCTTAGGCTTACAGAAAAAGTATGAAATTGAAATATTTTTGTAAAAAACAAAAACACAAATATTTCTCTTTTCTTTAAAAAAAAGTTTACGATTTTTGGTATTAAAATATATTTGGTAATTTCTACTGTTATTGTCATAAGTGTAATTGTTATCTATAAAATGGTATGAAATATAATTAATTTTTGCTGTTTTTCCTTTCAAATTTTCAGGAAGCTATAGAAAAATTACAATAGCTTTTAAGAAAAAAAATATTTTAACTAAGTAATATCTTGAAATCTGTTGACATATTTTTCGTCACAAACGACTTGAAAAAAAAACCTTCTTCTTTTTGAACATTATTTTTTCAAAAAACTCCATCTTATAACGTTTAAAATATTATTTTTGAGTTGAGGCCTTATGTTACTGTTACGACGAAATAAAGTTCGAACATCTTGTATTATTAAATAAGCCGGTTTTATCCAATGTAAGCTTAGGGAAATCTCTTCTATTTCGAAAATATATGATTGATGGCAGATAGAGTGGAGGATTCATGCATAAAATATCATTCAAGGACATTGTTTTCAAAGAAATCCTTCGTTGTTTTTATAGAATAACGTGCCATAATCAATCATGGTTTAATTTCTATCGCGATGGTATTGGATTTTTTTCTTCACAAAATCATAGATAAATAAGTAATTTGGTTTAAAAAAAATGAAGTACTTTGAGCAGCTGAAATCTATTTAATTACAATAATACGATTAAAAATGGAAAAAAAAATATTACAGGTGTCTGCACTTAAGATAAATTAACTATCGTTTTTAAACGAAAAAAAATGGAAAGCTCGGCATACCAGAGCTTACAACCTGACAAATAGAGCTGATTTGAGTGATGACTGTACACACTTTTGTTATTTTATAAATTTATAATTTTGTCTGACGGTGTTGTCCAAGTTTAAAAATTTCTCAATACACCTAAATTTAAGTGAGATTAATTCCGAATCAGTTCATTTATTTGGTATTTTTATAGAGAGAGCCTGAAATATCGTTTCAAACATTCGATGACCAGTTGACTGTAAACAATTTTTTCTTTTCAATATTTTATACAAGTTGGACACTGGTTATATGATAAATCATCCCTAGGGAGAATAATCTAGTATCTAGATAAACAAAAACAAAAAAGTCGAATAAATATATCATCTTTACGGGCATCATGTGAGTTTAAACACAGCGTTTTGATGCGCTGGGTTGTTTAGTACGTAATAAAGTATATTGGTTATAAAACCTTTCATTCTAATTTTAAACTATATTTTATTAAATTAAACTTGAATATACCACTTTATCGAGTTTTATTTTTGTTTACGACTAGTTTCGAAAACGACACTTGTTTTTATCTTCTGGTACAAATCAAAACTGAATGCCGAATCAATAAATAATATAAAACTTTAGAAATATACTCGGTTATTTAATCCATTTGAAATAACAAACCTTTTTATTTTTTATATTTTAAATAAAGTATTTTGGTTTTGTCCGCCTCCGTAGTGTAATAGTCAGCACGCTTGGCTACCGTTCTGGAGGTTCCGGGTTCGATTCCTAGGGGGGGTCACATAAATATAAGTGATTTTTTCACTCTAATATTTATTCAATATTACCCTGGACTGGTAACAGAAGCGGACGGCTGATTACCTTTCCTTCGTGTGTTAACGATCAAGATAACATTGCGTTTATATAATGCAGTGCCCTATGCACCATTGCATAGGGCAATGCATTATATAGGCATAAGGGTTTGAAATTGAATTTGGAAATTTTGGTGACAAAGAAAATATATGTGGCAAATGTGAGAGGAAAAACAGAACGAGGACGACCGAAAAAGACTTGGAACGATCAGATCAAAAAGAACCTAAAATCTGGCGGTGTCAAAAGTCTGCGTAATCGGAGGGCATGTATGACTAGATGTATGGATGTGAAGGAGGCAAGGAATGTATGTCAGGACAGAAAAGTGTGGCGTTCCATCCTCTCTGCCTACCCCTGCGGGGAAACTGCTTGATGGTAGTAGAAGTAATAGTAGTAGTAGTATTTTGGTGTTCTGAATTGTAAAGTTCCTAATAAAGTGAATTTTTTATAACCTTATCTTTCAATAAAAATTTTAAACTAAAAAAAATACTCGGCCATATAATTTATTTCAAATTACAAATGTTTCTATTTCAAAGGTTTTCAACATAGTTTTTTGGGGCTGTATATTGTATAGTACGTAATAAAGTAGGTTTATTATAAGACCTATCATTCGAAACCGTGGAAATGTACTCGGTTATTTCATTCATTTTAAACTACTACGCTTTTTTTATTAATGTAAATTGCATCCCAATAAATGCCACAGTTTTTCAGCGTACGCGACAGTTTTGGAGCTATGGGCGAATCCAATTAGTATTAAAAGTGTACTGTTTGATATATTTCCCATCATGTTTCCTGGTGTTAATATGCATGCGGTACAAAATGTAAATTTAAATTGGCCCGTCAATATGTTTTAATTCACTCGCGATATAAGGGCAGCGATTACATGGACTGGAAAAATATTCTCAGAACTCCCTGATAAACACAAATGATATTTTCATGTAAATTTTAATATACTAAAATAAATAAAAAATTTTTTTCCTGTATTGCGGAAACTGGAAAATTCACGGTCATTTCAACTGGTTCTCTGTTTAAATACAATGATGTCGTGCTAAACGTAAAGGAACTATCTGATATTTTTATGTAATATAATTTAGAATTAGATTTTGCAGGGTTCAGATTTTTTAAAAAAGTACGAATGTGTGTTGATATGGTATGGATATGTGGAACGAATGAGTGAGGAAAGTATGGTTAGACAATTTTACGAGGTGAATAAAGTTGTAAAAAGAAGTAAAAGATGATCAAAAAAACTATTTAAAAAAATATATGGGAAGGTACAATTTAATTTTTTTTTTTAAACATTTTTACTTTAATAGCCTTAAAATGAATAACGCATGATCAGTTATGTCAAATACTTAAATACGGTCAGGTCAGTCGACAGGTATGTATGAGGAGATGCATGAATGTGGAAGAGGCAAATATTGTTTGCAAAGCTATAATAAACTGTACTTAGGAATTTTGTTATCATAACTTTATTTTATATTTTTGATGTAATATTTGAAATTTTAAAATAATAAATAATAACAAATTCATTAAAAAATCAAACATGTATTGTAAAAAGTAATATAAAAACTAATAATTTTATTTTTAAAGTGGTGCGGCGTTTTATTTTGTCTGCCTACCCTTGCGGAGAAATGGCGTGATCGTTACATACTTAGTTTTTTCTCTAGTTTGAAAATAGGGAAGCTTGCAGTCTACTGATCATAATTTATCCAGTTTTGCACTGAAAAACCCTTGAATAAATGGAATATGGAGTATTTTCTACGTAGTTCTGAAAGTTCCATGAATATTGAATACCGAATACCGACTAGAATCTTGAGGTTAAGAGTTCTAGTAGAACTTTGTAATGGTAAGGGTGGATGCAATTAACCACCCTCCCGCTCTAGTGCAACCAAAAAGGTGCCTTCTGGGAAAACATAAAGGGTGGTCGTAAGTTTCTGTCTTTTAAATTTGAAGCATCTTTCAACTCGAATAACTTCTAAGATTTTTTGTTATATGGCTGAAATATCGCTCACTCCTTTTAAGAATGTCATGAATCAAAAAACTTGATTTTTTAGGAGAACGTTTTTAAAGTTTAGAAATATAATACAATGTATTAAAAATAAATATCAAGCAACAAACGGAACTTTTTACTGTGCAACAGATCTTTCTAGGTAAAACCTGAAGGTTTTCTCTCTATTTGAAAGATATTTAGGTGGTATATTCAAAAATAATAATTAAACAATACATTTTCTTCAAAATGCAAAAACAACATTTTCCACCTTGTAGCGGGAAAATATAAAGTTAAAAATATGCCTCTTTTGCTGGAATATAGAACATTTTGTGGGCATTCCGAAAACATGCACATCTGAAAATCGCCGATTTTTGATTTATGACGTTCTTGAAAGGAGTGAGCGATATGTTCAAATATTATTTTTATTTCACTTATTAATTTTTTATAAAAATGTTACTAATGTTAGTATATAACCACTCACCGAGATTTTTATGTCTACCGGTTTCGAGACGTACCCATCTCTTCGTCAGGACAATCAATACCACAGCATGTAAACAATAGTAGGTAGACATAAAAATCTCGGTGAGTGGTTATATACTTATATTGTTAATATTTTTGTAAAAAAAATAAATTATTAAAAATGACTAACACAATGTAAATACTTTAAATATTAATAATATTGAGAATAAATTAGCATATCGTAGTCATACAGGAGAATGTGACCAAGTGCATTTTTTGGTAAAAACGTGATCATTGACTTTTTGAGATTTTACTAGCTTAATATTGCACTGAAAAAAATCCCTAAGGATTTTTAACTTGGAAGTATAGTATATTGATTTGTTAAAAATTACTAAATGCATTGGTGTTTATTTTTTTGCCAAGCGTAAGTAATTTAAACGACCCTCCTGAACATTTTACGTTTTGGCAGTTGGTCACTTTCTCCTGTACGACTACGATATATTTCAAATTGATTTAAAAAAGGAATTTCATACAATTCAGGGGTGAAAGGGTTAAATATTATACGCGAATAAGAGGAGAGAGTACAAAGACTTGTCTCATTAGTCAAGAAAACGGGTTTTGTTGAATATGTCTTTAATAATTTGAAACCGATCAAATTTGTAAGGGATTATTCTGCAGGTAGTTCATGATAAAATTCTTTCCAGCTACGTTCGAATCGTATTAATCCCTCATTGTCTCTGTGAATGATTTACGTCTGATTCTGCGTTAACCTTCCCTAAAGTTTCACTCAATTTCTTGCCGGGAATTCTCACGGTTTGGATGAGAATAGCGCTCACGTCGCTGGCACTTAAATTAATGTTAATTACTGCGGAGTTAATTGCCGTGAAATTTATATGTAAACTTGGCCCTCCGCCGCCGTCTTTTTCTACCTCCAAGTGTACAACCGGAAATTTTCACGATATAAGTCATATCTTAGTTAACTTTAAGATGCAGTTTCATTCATTTAAACCCTTATCCGCACACCAATGGTGCATAGGATACTGCATCATACAAACGTAGTGTTATCTTGATCGTTAACACATGAAGGAAAGGTGATCAGCCCTCGGCTTCAGGGGCCAGTCCGGGGTAATATGGAATAAATATTAGAATTCAAAAATCATATTTATTTATTTGATCCCCCTGGGACGAATCGAGCCCGGGGAACCTGGGGCACCTCCAGAACGGTAGCCGAGTGTGCTGACCATTACACTACGGAGGCTGACAAGACGGAAGATACAGTTTAGTCATTGTAAAAGAAAAGTTGACTCTTGAGTCAGAGTTTCTCGGTTTGAACCCAGTCTACCACAATTTTTTACCTATTTCTAATAATGAGTCGCTTAGGCTTACAGAAATAGTATGAAATTGAAGCAGTTTTGTCAATAATAAAAACACAAATATTTCTCTTTTATTAAAAAAACTATTGTTTTTTTACTACTTGAGATTTAGAAGCTATGCTTCCATCTCTAGGTAAAAATGTAATCTAAATGTTTACATTTCGACCTGAAGATGGAAGCATAGATTCTGAAACTAGTCATAAAATAAAATACAGTTTTGAAAAGTAAGTTTTTTCTTTTAAAATTTCATCAGTATTTAAAGTATTTAAAACATGAGTGATTGATCGCTCGACTTCAAAATAAAAATTGATTATATTACCATAAAACTACTATTAGACATTTGCTGCGATACAAACGTAATAGATAAAGGATAACTCAAGAAAAATTAAAAAATATATAATAAATATTTTTGAAGTATATTTTTATGGTGAGATAAATTTAGTAAAGATTTTATTGATATTTTTAAAATAAACATATCTTGTTTTTATTTCGCAATTAGCGGGAATCGAACCCTCGATGCCAGTTTCGCAGTTGAGCGTCTACCTAACTAGAATTTGACTGGAAACATAAGGCAAATGTTACTTTGATATTTAAAATACAAAAAGAAACTGATGTAATCTGTTGAGTACCTACCCTCCTTGAAGCATAGTTCTGTTAGAGTGGACAGCTTTCGTGAATAAACTATATACTCCATTCTTATTCTGCCAAAGGCATCGCGTGATAAGGGAAATAATACGAAAATTCTCCGGTTGGTTTAATCGCGACTGCTTCAGATAATAAAACCAAATTAAATATATGTAGATTTTGTGACGTCGTTCAAAGAAGGGAAAAGTTACTCGAGTCTTATCTTGGGTATTTGAAATTTCAGCATTACAACAGAGATGAAGAAGAATATGGATACATGGGCATTTACAGGACTTATGACCTGTCCAAAGCTGATTTTAAAATTCAAGAGATGTCTTCTCAAATCCTTTTCTGCACCCCAATGATGCATAAGGCACTGCATCGTATGAACGAATTGTTATCTTGAACGTTAACACAAAGTTATACTGTATAAATATTAAAGTGAAGAAATCACTTTTATTTATTTGACCCCGCCCCCCTCGGAATCGAACCCGAGACCCCCGGACCAGTAGCTGAGAGTGCTGACCATTATACTACGGAGGCTGACAAGAGATGTAAAAATAACAAGGATTTTGAAACATCCAAAAATGTTGTGAATAAAATAACTGACCAAATTAAAAGCCGCACGAAAACTAATCATCATGTTTTCAGGCGTCTCCCAGTATGTACAATAATTTGCTAAGGATCTTACATATATTTTTTAAAAAGTGTCTCTGCTAACACGTGTAAAAAGTGATCACTTAACCAGTCTGTGACAGTTCAAAAGCCCTTTAAATACACATACTTCATTATTCTTCTTCATTCATGTTTACATGTCAAAATAAAATACATACCATGTATTAACAGGTTTAAATTTTTTTTTTTAAAATCCGATTATTTTGACTTACAAAAAGGTCTTGATACTAACTTAATTGTATGGAAGTGAAGAATGGAGTTGAAAAAAGAATGATGTAAGTGGTTCAAATGCAGTTAGTATGCGAACTCTCAGAAAAATGTACTGCAAAACGATTTATAGAATAATAAAAAAGGAGCGTTTGCGAGGTTGAGATAATTATGTTCGATAAAATTAAGAAATCTGAGTTGAGATGGTACGGAAATTTGAATCGTATGAATGAAAAAAGACCAGTTAAATAAATTTATTTGCCTAATGTACTTGTAAAAAGAAGTTCAGGTTAACTGAAGAAAACTTGGCATAATCAAGTATTTCAAATACTAGAAAGTGAGGAGTGAATCGGTAAATATCGTAGTCATACAGGAGAAAGTGACCGAGTGCATTTTTTACAAAAAACGTGATCATTGACTATTTGATATCTTGCTAGTTTAATATTGCCCTGAAAAACATGCCAAAGGATTTTAAACTTGGAAGTATAATATATAAGTTTGTTAAAAATGACTAACTGCATTGACGTTTACTTTCATGCCAAGCAAAAGTGACTTAAATGGCCCTCCTGAACACTTTACTGTTTGTAGGTTGGTCACTTTCTCCTGTACGACTACGATATGCATGAGGAGTTGCATAAAAACCAGAGTGGTGGGGCTCAATTCAATTCCCTATTGCCTACTTCTATGAGAAAATGGAGTGATAGTTATTCAGTAAATACATAATTGTCAACTTGTATTAACTAAACAACTATCATGCCAGTTAAAAATAATTCCCGAACAGATAATTTAATAAGTAAAAACTGAATGTCAGTTGAATGACCTCATCCCAGCTTTTTTCCGCCCACGTCTGAACAGTTCAACGACTCACAAACATGGATATGTCGTAGGTTGGCGCTTTTTTCCACGAAAGTTGGTAAATAGGGCTAAGTCACTTATTTCACATTCAAGGAAGACAACGAATGGCGCTATAACTTTAACACTACTATGTACACTCACAGTCGTAATCCCCACCCCACATTTCGACATTACTTTCAGAGATCGACAATCACGAGTCGAGCGTCTGAAGTTAAGTGTAAAGTTGGTATGTCTACTCAGTGTAAATAGGAGAGTGCTAACAATAGCGCTATGTGAGGTTTTTAACCTTTGCCACTTGAAAAATCAAAAAAATACGCAAGCTCTAAAGAGTTTTTGAAAGACCGTTTTAAGAGTCGTAAAAATATTGTATAATAATACGAGGGGGAAATAGCTGGTCTTGAAACCTCCCTAAGGAGTGGGCCGGAGAATGACAGGACATAGTCCTAAATAAAGAGGAAGAAGAAGAAGAATACGAGTAGTAAGACCCATGCTTCGAACCCCATGGAGAGCTAGACGCACCAACAAGTCAGGAGTTACACTTAGATGGCTTGACTCTGGCCAGTATCTGTACACGATGAAATCTTCAGTTTTTTGGACACGCTGTGCAATGCAATGAGGATAGCCTGGAAAGACTGGTTGTGATTGGTAGCCTAAAGGGGAAGAGAGGGAAAGGAAGATCTCCCACGATGGACCGATCAAGTTAGGGCAGCATTAGACACCTCGGTGGTAGGAGCGCTACGACCAGCGCAGTTAAGGGATAACTGGAGACGAGCGATTTCTCAAGGATCACAACCCTCGAAGACGAATAACATAGTTTTTAAAATTTTCAAACATAGCATTTCAATTTTCCATCCCATATTCAAATATTTCAAATGGAAAGCTAAACCGGCAGTCTATAACGGAGTCCTGGTACAAACTCTAACATGTGAAAGTTAATTATGAGTAAAGGAAGAGTTGGCAATATAAGGATGAACGAAGACAATGTCTCAGATGAATATGCAGTGAAGTGATGATCATACAAATATGTTAGGTAAGAGTGCAAGGCTGAGATAAGGATTATTGAAAAATATCAAGAAAGACGTGTTGAGATTAATGGGACACGTAAAACGAATGAACGAAGACAGAACACAAGAAATATTAATATAATAAACTGAGAAATAGGAGCAGAAGAAGAGTGAAGAAAACGTGGCAGGATCAAGTATTTCAAATATTTGAATGTGGTCAGATCAGGAGTCGGAATATTCGACTAGTGTACAATATGAGGAGATGCACAAATGTGTAAGAGGCGAAGATTGTGAAGCTATGATAGATTGGTGGTTCTTTTCTGTCTTTTTATACAATATACTTTTGTTTTTTTTTACATTCATTTCATCATTTTTTTAAATCTGCTGCGTCTGTCAAAATCATATTTACATATATTTTTATCCAATATTTTCAGCTTTTAAATGACTGATCTGTGGACGTCCTAGACGACGGGAATCTGAAGCCTTAAATATCTTAATAGAAAAAAAATTAGTAAAGTGATTACGTATGTATAGAAGTTCAATTACAAAATTGATTTTACTTGCAAAATAATTTAATACAGTTTTCTCACAAGGGTAGTATGAGCCTTACTATGTAGACATATTAAATCTGTGAACAAAATATAAAGTATGCTCTAAGCAGCGGAAAAAAAAGATTCCGAACTGTTGACGTTCCCTGATATATGCGAACACTTTGCGGCACTTATTCAGAAATTTTCCACATTCAAACGTCTCGAACAAAAATCAAATTACTCGCGAGCGCTATTGAAAAATTCCTACCATCTTTTAAGGGAGATACATACACATTTACACATCTAGCTAAATGTGACGTAACGCTCGACGTAATACGGGGATACGTAGTACCAAAGAGCTTTCTTGATTTTTTTGCTCTTTGTATTTTAAATATGAAATATTTATAACGCGCTTGCTACCATGCTGGAGGTCCCGGGTTCGATTTCCAAGAAGCTCAAAATAAATATTAGATTTTTCAGTCTAATATTTATTTAATATGACCCTGGGCTGGTACCTGAAGCGGAAGGATGATCACCTTTCCTTCGTGTATTTAACGACCAAGATAACACTGCTTCTTTGCGATGCAGTGCCCTATGCACCATTGTGGTGCGGGTAAGGGTTATAAGAAGAAGAATAATAATATTTATCAAATATTGTAGCTGTACTAGGCCACGAATTGTTAACTTTGTGGTATGGTAATATAATGTCGGGTTTTGGTTCCGTGGATAGTGTCGCAGACTTTTAAGTAAGATTTTCTCGGTTCAAACTCACTCTACCACAATTTGATACCTACTTTTAATAATGAGCTGCTTAGACTCACAGAAATAGTACGAAATTTAAATATTTGTGTAAATAATAAAAACATGAATATTTCTCTTTTTATCATTCATCTTTTACATTGTGTAATACCACTTTTAAACACACCTTGACTGCCGGTTTCATAGGATAATTATTCCGGAACCAGTTGCCGTGAAGAAGTGTTTTTAAGTGGTATTACACGAAGTGAACGATGAATGATAAGGAGAGTGCTATAATATTTATTTATTTATTTATTCTTTATTTATTTTTATTTACATTTTGACATTTCAACATAGGTAAAACCGAATATGAAAGTCTGGGTATTTACACCTTATAATCTGTCATAGGCTGGTTAAGTGATCACGTTACATACGTGCAACACTATTTCAACCATGATTGATAATCACACTACTTAAATTTGTTGAACTGTTATCGTATGTGTAAATTTACTGGAGCCATCTATGGTTGGTTGACATTTTTTTATTTCGCTCTTTATTTAGATATATGTAAGATCTTAACTGAATAATACGCAAATAAAATAATCTTATGTCATATTTTGATTAAACAAAGAAGCACAAGGTTTAATTTAATTCAATTCGATTAAATTAAATTAGATTATTTCAATAAATTAACATTTCTGTAACAAACTTACATTTGAGGCATACATATAAATAATATAAAATAAAAATAATGAATAAAACCCTTTCCGCACCCCAATGGTGCATAGGGCACTGCTTCATATAAACGCAGTGTAATCTTGATCGTTTACACATGAAGGAAAGGTGATCAGCCCTCCGTTTCAGGTATCAGTCCAGGGTAATATTGAATTAATATAACAGTGAAAAAATCACTTATATTTATTTGACCCCCCCCGGGAATCGAACCCGGGACCTCCAGAACGGTAGCCGAGCGTGCTGACCATTACACTGCGGAGGCGGACAAATATAAAATACAAAGATATAAAAAATACTTTTTCATTAATCGATTCGGCATTGTCGCCTTGTGGTAAAATCTATCCATTTTGAATTTAAATTTTACTTGTGTGGAATGAATTGAAACACGTGTCACAATAGATTTTAAGAAAAAGTGGTATTTATTAAGTTAAACTGAAACTACTCTTGTTAAAGCTGTAGAAGAATCTTACTTCAGAATACTCAACTCCCAGACATATTTAATTAATAAATTAATAAAATGTAAAATACTCCACTTTACAATAATGATCACACGGGGCGCAGTGTGTATATTTCTGCCTTTTTGTCTCAGTAGGGGTTGATTCAGCCCCGTAACAAATAGACTGTGGCAAAGTGTTGTAATTTAAGAACATTTAAAGAGGGAAGAACTGAGAAATGATTTTTAGAAAAAATATTTTAAGAGTCCTGAAAAAAATCTTCTCCTTATAAAATTGTCGCTCAACGTATTATTTCCTAAATAACAAAAATCGACCAATCGGTATTATTTTAAGGTTAAGTCTTAAACGTATTCATGAGTATAGTTTATTTTGGAGGCATATAGTTTATTTGCCTCTAAAAGCAACACGTTTTTGACGTCTTAACATAACCGAAGAAAAATATGGAAGTCTGAGAAATCCTACATATTATTTTTAACCACACTACTTAAATTTTTGGTCGTCAATCATGGGTAGAATAGTATTATTTTTTGAAATCTCATCAAAGATGAAGAAGAATATGGAAGTCTGGGCTTTTACGGGGCTGACAACCGTCATCGGCTGGTTTAAGTGATCACTTTACACACGTGCAACATTCACCAATTCTACCCATTATTGATAACCACACTACTCAAATTCTTGGAAGTTCTTTATATATGAACCAATTTAGAAACCTTGTTCTTGAATCACTAGAACTTCACTAGAGACATCTATTGGTGAGATGTAAAGAAGCTTTTTACTAAGCAGAAACTCTTATATTAGTATGTGAGGTCCAAATCCTGGATTATAATCACACACATGAGAAACGCCAGAAAATACCATTTTCATTTTTATTATTTAAGCTTATAATTTGACCAGATAATTTATTTTCAACAAAATGGTAGAAAAGTAAATGTGCACGCGTGTAAAGTGGTCACTTAATCAGCCTATTACAGGTCATAAGCTCTGTAAACATCCAGACTCTCATTTTTTTAATCTATGATGAGATATTAAAAATGTTAAAATAATAAAAAAAAGTGGAGAGTCCCAGATATGTGAACAAGTATTTGGATACACATAAAATGATATTTTTTTATATTTGGATAAAATTCTTCAATTTTTCATGGAATTCATCTTTGTTTTACTAACCAACTTACTATCACGCCGGTAATATTAAGAATCAGGGAAAAAAAGGGATGTTGTAAAAATCTTATTCTTTGGTCTCAATCCTGCGGATTGGTCTGTAGCAACAGATGACATCTCTTTCGCCAATCTCGCCTATTTTCGGAAGTCCTCTTCAACTCCTCATACGTCGAGCAGCCCATGTCTTCGTATAATTCGCTTAGGTATTCGCAGCGTGGGCGTCCTCTGGCGTTTATTCCCCCGAAAATACTTAAAAATACTTCTGTAATAATTAATCATTTAAATATATTAAAAAGTGATCATATAAGGAGTTGGAATAATCGGCGGGTATGTATGGGAAGATGCGTGAAAGTGCAGGAGATGAAGATTGTTTACAAAGTCTAAGTATCCTGGTGTTATATTCTCTCTGATCTCTCCTGCAGGGAAGTGGTATTATAATTAGTTTTTTTTATATAAATATTCTATTTCCTGATTTCTTCGAGTAAATATTTCCACCTGAATTAGTAACTTTTTTTCAATAAATTAAGAGACAAAATTGAAAATTCAGAGTTTCTTGTGTGTCTATATAACAAAAGAAGCTTTTCACGGACTGAAAGGTCAAAATCCTATGAAACCTTTCTTGGGAGCTTTCAAGGAATCCTGCCATTTGTATTTCAAAAGGAGGCTTCCATTGTTCACGCCAATTTGTTCACTGCCGTCTCATTGAGTAAGCTGATAAATTTGCCTATTATACAACAATTGTAGAATTCGTGTTGTTTTATCACTGAATGCATTGTGCCACAAATTTACTCTCTAAAAATTTTAAAAACCGTTATTTCAACAAAATATTATAAAGATTTTCCTCCTTTAAAATGATCATGTAAAAAATGTCATAATCACGATTTTTTTTTAAAACGTTTTTGCATACAACTTTGTGTAACTAGTCAATAATTAATATTTATAACTATATATTTTTAAGTAAGAGTATAAAATTACTCTAATAATATTTTACTTACATATTCGATTTATTTTTCGATGAGTCTGAGTGTTTGTGTTGAATTTTACAATCTATTTTCCTTATCCTTTCTCTCTCACAAATCTCCCTTATAAAGGGTTAACACGTTGTTCCTTTTATTTTTTTATGGTTATCTCAAATAAGACGATCTGATATATGGCAGGCTTAAGTGATCACATTTTATATTTGTCAACGTTAACCATTTGTTTATCACTGAACATTAATATTGGATTAATTTTCAAGGTGCATATTTGCACTTTTGTATTATTTCCTAGAAATTTGAAGGACGTGGAATTTTAAAAAGTGCTGTTGAGAGTTTTGGAAGCTAAGTTTCCATCTAGTTGAAAACTAGTTGTCACAAAAATAAACTCAAGTGGTAAAAAACCACGTGTTTTCTTAAATAATATTATCATGTAAAATGCCAAACCACAACGTAAATGCCAAAACAATAAATAAAATAAAATGAATATTTGAAATATCTACAACATTTTGAGTGTGTCCAAATACTTGTTCACAAAATCTGGATTATGTCCAATTACAGGAGTTATTTTCATATATTCTGGCGTTTCTCATGTGTGTGATTATAATCCAGGATTCGGACCTCACATACTAATATAAGAGTTTCTGCTTAGTAAAAAGTTTCTTTACATTTCACCAATAGATGTACCTAGTGAAGTTCTAGTGATTCAAGAACAAGGTTTCTAAATTGGTTGATATATAAATAGAACTTCCAAGAATTTGAGTAGTGTGGTCGAAGAATGTTACACGTGTGTAAAGTGATCACTTAAACCAGTCTATGACGGTCGTCAGCCCTGTAAATGCAGAGACTTCCATATTCTTCTTCATTGATGAGATGTCAAAAAATTATATTTTAAATATCTTTTACGTGTACTTTTAAGTATCTTAAACGTGAAAAATACTTTGGCATTTTCTGAAAATGTTCTTTCAGTCAAATTAACTCGTATTTGCTATACAATTTGAAGTTGTTTGAAATAGCGATTATTGCTTTCCATAATATTATAATAAGCCCTTAACGTTTCTACACATCATTTATTTGAACTCTCATGAATTATCTTAGTAACAATTCATCGGATGGTAAATAATTTTATAATCACAAATATACAAACATAATCAAAACATCGTTGTTAATACAATGTTTTATAACAGTTCGTATTATGCTACATAAATTTAATACGATAACATAAATACTAATGAGTTTTCAAGGTGAGTTATTCTCGTACACATCCATGAATATTATATTCGTACAGTATCATTGTTTTAGAGTTATGTTTTATCGACAGTGGACCTTAATAATATCAAAAATAAATTGCTTGTATTATGTCGTTAGATAATTTACAGCCAACCATTAAAGAGGTAGCGAATTGTCGTTCCGTATCGGTATCCATTCGCCTGTGGTCCGTAAAACCAAATGTTCTATATCCGAAAACAATGAATTCATATATTTAATCAGTGCTACATCCATGATTTAACATATATTGTTTAGAGGGTAATTTATTGATTGAAAATATTTACTTTGTGGACAAATATGAAAATTCAGATATAAAAATGAAATTTCTTGAATGTTTGATATAAAAATAAAGACTGATTAATCAATTGATCAGTCTTGATAAGGAAGCGGTTAGCTTTGAAACTGGTAGACATTATTATTAAGTTATAATAAAATATTTATAGTGATTTTAAAAGTTACATTTTGATTATAAAATGGAAAATCACAAAGTAAGAGCTTCAAATATAAATTATAGTTTATTTATCTTCTTTTCAACAGTTAAATAATTCGAAAAATTCAATTCATACCGTAGTGCAGTGGCTGGCATATAAGATTGCATACTAGAGTCTCCAGATTCGATACCCAGAGGGGTTAAGACAAATAAAAGTAATTTTTTCACTTGTGTGTTAATTGATCGCTTAACCAGCCTATGACATGTCACTAGCCCTGTCAATACCCCTAAGACAATCATATTCATCTTCATATGTGTTGATATGTATTTTTTTAAATTTTTCTTTAAATCTTGCAAAAGTAACAAATTTTACTATTTTTTAAATTTTTTTTTTTAGAAAAATGTGGTAGAGTAACTGCGCCAGAAATATTTGTTTCCCCTAAGAGAAAATTATTTGCCTTCTTTCTTGAGAAGACAACTAGATTCTTTGCCAATTACTTTTCTCATTAGTGGAGTTAAATAGTATTCCTTACTCGGGATGAAATTCTTCGTCCCCTTTAAATGGAGAAAACTTTCAATATGACTTTTGCAAAATCCCCTTAAATAGTGAAAAAGGTTTCACAGGAGGCTTAAGGGGATCATTCGCAGCCTTCAAGTGTGGTATAATCCTTTTTAGAGGATCGCGACTGGGATTAAGAAGGATGATACATTTATAAAGCCTTTTTCAGCAATTGCTGGAGCATTTCTGATAACTTTGCGACTGTGAAAGGATGTGAAAATGTAGCAATTCAGGAGGCTTTAATTCATTCTCCATTTTAAAATACCCCATTTAAAAAATATAAAAAAATTACGAATGAATTACAGTTTTATAAAAACTGTAATTTAACTGTGTGTTCTAAACTCCACACGAAGATGAAAATGGGAGTTATTTTTCATATGATTTTTTTAAAGATCTCAACAAAGATAATGAAGAATATGGAAGTCTGGGCATTTACAGGGCTTACGACCATCATTGTGTGATTTTAGTGATCACTTCACACACGTGTAACATTCACCAATTTCCACACTACTCAAATTCTTAGAACTTCCGAAACATAGTGCTTGAATTCATTAGAATTTCACAAGACACATCTTTTAGTGAGATGAAAGAAGCTTTTTATTGAGCATAAACTCTTTCCTTTGTATGTGAGGTCTGAATTTTGGATTTAAATCACATATATTAGAATCACCAGAAAATTACATTTTCATTTTATTATTTGAGTTTATAATTGGACCAGTTAATTTTTATTCAATTTTTTTTTTTGAGATGTCAAAAAATTATAAAAAATTTTACTCCTGTGATTGGAGATAATCCACATTTGTGAACAAGTATTTGGACACATAAAAATGTTACGATATCATAAGGTTTGCATGTTTACACTTGCATGCTGAAAAATATAGAGAAATGTGATAAAAATGTCAATTTAATTATGAACATAAACAAAAATGAGAAAGAAATTTAGATATTCCTAAAAAAATCTAAAATAAATAGTAAATTTTATAAAAAAAATCAGAAGAAAAAAAGGAACCTTGAACCACCATCTCACGTAGCCATTGCTGTTTTTTATTGCTATTCTTCGTTCATGTTTTTTATTTTATTTTATTTTTTTAGAAAAAAAGTATTTGTGTTATTATTATTTAGAATAATACGAACCGAGACAATTTGAACCAAGGGTCCGCGACATTAACCGCGGGACCTCAACTCGACACTTTTCATTCCCGTGTAATGTCATGTGCCCTAAACTTCTTCACTTACGATATATGTGTACTTTTATAATATAAATTCTTCAAACAACATTTTGAGTATGTCCAAATACGTGTTCACAAAATCTGGATTATCTCCAATTATAGGAGTTATTTTCATATTATTTTTTAACATCTCATTAAAGATGAAGAAGAATATGGAATTCTGGGCATTTACGGGGCTAAACTTCCGCCTCCGCCTCCGTAGTGTAATGGTCAGCACGCTCGGCTACCTTTCTGGAGGTCCCGGGCTCGATTCCCAAGGGGGGTAAAATAAATATAAGTGATTTTTTCACTGTAATATTTATTCAATATTACCATGGACTGGTATCTGAAACGGAGGGCTGATCACCCTTCCTTCATGTGTAAACGATCAAGATAACACTGCGTTTATATGACACAGTGCCCTATGCACCATTGGGGTGCGGATAAGGGTTTTATTATTATGTTATTAAACTTCCAAGAATTTGAGTAGTGTGGTTGTCAATAATGGGTAGAATTGGTGAATGTTACACGTGTGCAAAGTGATCACTTAAACCAGCCTATGACAGTCGTCAGCCCAGACTTCCATATTCTTCTTCACCTTTAATGAAATGTTAAAAAATAATATAAATTCTTCTTCTATTTAGTGTTAAACTCAAAACTTTATCTTTATATCAAAAGAGAAACTCTCACAACAAAAAACTGTTTTTCTCTTTTTATTGTAATTAATTTTGGATATCTCTGTTTATTACGAATTCTGAACATTTACATATATTATCGCAGTCAAAATTTGATATTTAAAATATCAAATAATGCCATTTTATAAAGCAGAATAATATTATGTTAATTTTTGTGAAGGTATACGTTATTAAAATACTAAAATTTATAAAGACCAATTGATAAGTTTGTTAAAACCCAAGAAAATATATTTTTATTACATTTGCCTACTTTAATAAATGTTTCAAATATTATGTTTTGAATATTGAAAGCATTAACTTTGTGAATCATATTGATATATTATTTCGAGAAATAAAAATACTTTGTGTTCTGATCCACTCACATTTTTATTAACCAACTAGTTTCGGCAACAACCTGTTGCCCTGTTCAGGGTTTCATTCATTACTAAATGTACTACTAAATGTATTATTAAATGCAAAATTTTATTACTCAGTAATAAATGAAACCCTGAAGAGGGCAACAGGTTGTTGCCGAAACTAGTTAGTTAATAAAAATGTGAGTGGATCGGAACACAAAGTATTTTTATTTCTCGAAATAATATTTCATATATTAACTTATAAAATTAAAGGTTCATCCAACATTTTGATTTTTCAGATCTTTATTCATTTATGTGTTTATATATAGAAATAATTTTAATAAAGATAAATTGGCTGTTTGCAGTGGAGTTCTGGTACCAAATATAATGTAAGAGGATGAAACATAGAGTTGGCAACAGATGGATGAATGAAGACTGAAGTCGAAATACGATGTCTTAGATGAATGTGCAGTAAAGAGATATATGATTTATATTCAAATGGCGAAATAATGTAATTATGCAAGGCTAAGATGACGATGACGGTCGTCAGCCCCGTCAATGCCCAGACTTCCATATTCTTCTTCATCTTTGATGAGATGTCAAAAAATAATAAGGCTAAGATAAAGATTATCGATAAAATTAAGAAAGGTGCGTTGAGGTAGGTCATGTGAATAGAATTAGTGAAGAAATAACAGTAAAATAAGTTTATGAAGCAAGTGTAGTTAGAAATAGGGTCAGAGGAAGACCCAAGGAAACTTGACAATATCAAGTAATTTAAAAACTTGAATATGGCTAGATAAGGAGTCCAGGTTAGACCAGGCGAATTTATACTATATGAGTGTACATACAATGTGAAAGAGCCAAACATTGTTAGAAGATTGTCGAAAAAGTCTGATTGGTACGGTGATTTTTAATTTCTGCCTACCTACTGGAATTGCTTGGTGTTTTCGCTTTTATTTAAACCTTTTTTTGGAAACTGCTACCTCGATCATCTTAAACGTATCAAAAAAATTAAAAATGCATCTTATCTGCAGAAAATTTACTTCAAGTTATTTAAAAGCACAAAACCGTGACGCCATCAAATTATTTTCGGTATCATCTCAAAGCCTTTTATCAAACTCATCAATCGGCCCTGGTATTTCGGAGCGTAAGGCAGTTAGCTTTTAAATTATTCGTTAATAATAAACGGCAAAATTGTATACAAGAAAGTCTGTACACAAGTATCTCCATTTATTTATTATCAGGCCCGTAATTATTACAATTATTATTAATCCAAAGTTTCGAGAGGGGAGAATACTTTGGAAAATATCCAGAGAGCTTTGTGTGAAGATCCAAGTTCCAGCTTTTCACAAAATAAACGGGATGGAAGTATACTGTTGGTGACTTTATTTCTCGACCCTGTTTATTCAGAATAATTATAATGACACTATCAGTTAGAAAGGGCGCTTTTATCGTTGAAGTTTTTCAATCAGGGACCTCTCTTAGATTTTCTTTGATGAATTATTGATTTCTTCTTTGTATGAATTGTCCGCTTCCGTAGTGTAATGGTTCTGGAGGTCCCGGGTTCTATACCCAGGGGGGTCAAATAAAAATAATTGATTTTTTATCACTGTAAAATTTATTCAATATTACCTTGGACTGGTACCTAAAGTGGAGGGCTGATCACCTTTCCTTCATGCGTAAACGATCAAGATAACACTGCATTAATATGAAGCAGTGCCCTATGCACCATTGGAGTGCGGATAAGGGTTTTAATAATGATAAATTGATTATTATTGCTTTGAAATCTTTTCGGATTTTTGTGCATAGGACTATTCAATAATGATATTATTATTGTACTTTTATACTTACAGTACACATTAGCAGTGTTTTTGTCAATATTTATATTACTAACTTTTTAAACCCTTATCCGCTTCAACCTTATACACAACAACATTTGAGTGTGTCCAAATACTTGTTCACAAAATCTTGATTATCTCCAATTACAGGAGTTATTTTCATATTACTTTTTGACAACTCATCAAAGATGAAGAAGAATGTGGAAGTCTGGGCATTTACGGGGCTGACGACCGGCATAGGCTGGTTTAAGTGATCACTTTACACACGTGTAACATTCACCAATTCTACCCATTATTGACAACTACACTTCTTTTTTTTAACAAATAATAATAATACTATTTAATTATATTAGCTTAAAAAACCTAAAAAAACAAATATAATTACATTTTTTGTGTGCATATATAAAAATGATATGATGACTTACCAAATACTATATCGCTCACTCCTTTCAAGAACGTCATAAATCAAAAATCGTCAATTTTCACTTGTGCATGTTTTCGGAATGCCCAGAAAATTTACTCTTTCCCAGAAAATGCGGCATTTTTAAAACTTAATATTTACCCGTTACAGGGCAGAAAGTGTTGTTTTTGCATTTTGTTGAAAAGGTATTGTTTAATTATTTTTTTTAAATATACTAAATATTTTTCAAATGGAGAAAAAAACCTACAGGTTTTACCTAAAAAGATCTGTTGCAATGTAAAAAGTTCGATAAGTGGCTTGATATTTATTTTTAATACATTATATTATATGGTTTTATATTATCCACTGGATGATGTCGGTAACGACGAAACCCGGTCGCTGGTCAAATAAAAAAGTGGAAAAGCTTAAAATATTGGTTTTAATCTAATAATAAATTATATTATATGTTTAAACTTTAAAAATGTTCTCCTGAAAAATCAAGTTTTTTTATTAATGACGTTCTTGAAAGGAGTGCGCGATATGTGCGCTGTGTGGTGTTTGAAATGTACATATGTGTTTCATATTTCAAATAATTAAAATAAGCACTTGACACAGGCTAGAACCAAGCATTTAGATTTGTATAGCTGTTCCATCACGCAGGGCGTCGAAGAGAGCTTAAACGCGCTTAAGACAGAAAATCGATTAATACCTTAAGGGATGAACTAAGATGAAAGTGAGCCACTTACCCTAATGCATGTAGTACAGGGATGAAATATCTTGAATAAGTTTGCTGCTTGCTTTATACTCAGGTTATATAGGGTGTTTTTTTAAGGTATAAATATTCAATTGTTGGGAAATATATCCAAAATTAAACAAATTTTATTTGGAGTTATACATTTATTTATGTATATGTTAATACGTGACACGTTTCGCCTTCTTAGGACTTTATCAAACACTCGAGTGTTCGATAAGTTTTTGCACTTAAAGTTAACACTTTGAGTTTCTGATAATGTCCTAAGAAGACGAAACGTGTCAAGTATTAACATAAAAATAAATAAATGTAGAATTCAACCAAATAAACCTTATTTAATTTTGGATATATTACCCAACAATTCAATGTGGAATTCTACCAACTGTCTGCAGTTACAATAAATAAATAGAAATTCAAATTTCCCGCAATAAATTGATGGTGGCACCCGGCAGGGGAAAAATTGGGTCAATTATTTATATCATTTCCACTCCAAATACAATATTTCTGCTTATTGACATAGCTATTTAACTAAAAAACTGCCTAATTGGTGAACAAAATTTTTCTTTGAAAAAAGGATCAAGTTAAATATTATATTCGGCCCATTCATCGAACCTACGGCGCGCATAATGGTCAGTGTATTTGTGGTGAAATGGCAAAACTTACTTACAACGAATCAACTGTCAACATTCAAATTGACAGTGTGCAGAAACGATGTTACTGGTTTAAAAACAGACCTCTAAAAAAACACCTTTACCTTCCACAGTTACCTTCATCTCGATCTCATGCCTCCTACAAATCCACAAATGTGCAAAAATTTTGTTGGTTTTTTTGATAAAAACTCATAAATCATAATTTTGTCAAATTGCACCAAGCTAAAATTTGTACATCCTTCCCCATTCATAAATATGCTCTGAACTGCAACAAAAATTTCTAACATTAGCATTTAACAAGTTTAGAGGGATTTTCAACACCCGGAAGATGTGTTTGCATACCCTTAATAATAATTTGAACAACTTTCAAAATAACTTCGAACTTAGTACCTCCTTGAAATCCAACGCTGTCAACCCCTTTTGTTATCCCAAGTTACAAAGTGTAGGCAACTTAATAACAATACAAATAAAAGATTTATAAACTGTTAGTTAGAGAAGGATTTAATAAAGTTTTTCTTATTATTTCAGCCTAACGGACCGAATTTTCCAGATAAGGAAAGAAAAACTGGAGCTATAATCACAAAGCATCCCTTAATAATAAATGACAGAACAAATTTTCTTTGTTAAAATATCTATTTCGGGGCCATTTTATTCGCGAACGAAATATACGTACAGAAATGAAATACGTCTCAAGGATTTAGTATTTGACTGTTTAAAGGATGATTTTTTTCAATCTTCCAAAATTATTTTATTTTATTTTTATTTTATTTTATTGGAAGGAAGAACAACAGCTACAATAAATGATACATAGAGAATACAAAAAATTAAATCATGAGTACCAATTATAGTTCTTCACAACTATACAAACAAATCATACAAATATATGCTTACTGCAAAAAATGATTATCGTAAGGATAAAGATGTGGATTTATCCCAATTTAGCGTAATTTAATTTTAAACAATATATTAAGTAAATACTGTTCTAAAAATATTAGATTTAACCTTCCGTAGTGTTTTTTTCAAGAATACATCTGTATAACACTGTATATATTTTTCGTATTTATTGAAAGCTGTCCCACCGCATGCCCAGATCTGATACATAAGCATCTAGACTTTCTGACAGATCTGCTCTTGCTAAGCAATTTTTTTTTCAACTAAGTTGCGAAATTTATTGAAAACGTGAAACAATATAAAATTGTATCCCGATTATACTGTGAATTTACATTTAAAAGCTTGTAATGTACCTGTCACTGCCAATCTAAATAACTACAAGATTGTAAGTCCATCACCAAATTTTCTAGATGTACCCCGGTGTAGGCAGTGAAAGGGATTAGTGTGTAGTTCAATTAGTCAGCTTGATCCGATTCCGACTCGACGTTGGCCGGTACACAGACGCCCACAACCCCGACCAGCACAGCAGACAGACACGGAATAGTGCAAAGACATTTACAGAAAATAGTCAGTCATCGCATTTCCACTCAACCAGTTTTCATATGTATACATTGTTATACAGATGTTCTCATTAATATTACTTCACCATCATGCCATATCGCTGCAAGGGTATGAAGAAAGATAGAACGCCACACCTTTTAATCCTGATACATACTCATACTTTCTTACATCTAGTTAAATATGCTCTCCGATATCATAAACTTTTGACACTAGCAGATTTTAGGTTCTGATTGATCTGGTCGTGCTGTTTTTTTCCGTTTTTTTACTGTTTTCCTGTCAACATTTACCAAATATACTTTCCAAGTCTTTTTATCGCTAACAATACGCTCCATTTGTCTATATCACCTTAAATAACTTTTTTTAATCCCTCAATTACCGCAAGTTATTAGCCTTACATACCTTTCTAATATCTTAATTTTCTATTCCGTCACACAACTATTTTCAACAGATTCGTCTGAGGGAACGCATTTCGATAACATTCACTATGCTTTCTTCTTTCATTTGCCAATTCCATACGTTAGAATTTCCATACATTAGTGTCGGTATAAACACTCCTTTGTGATGTTCTCATTAATAGTTCAAAATACAAACTCAGTGTTATTTCCCAATGTATTAGATAATTGAAACGTCTCAAAACTAGTCATGTTTACACCAATGAACTCAAAAATGTTATCGTGCAAGTAATATGTCCTTTTTTATTTGAATATCATATTATTTAAAAAAAAAATTGTAATTCCATACGTAATTAAAATATTAACAAAATCCTTTGCTCGGAGTGACCTAACAAAGGATGTTAAGGAAATGTCATCAATGTGAAACCGGGCGCAGAACCTTCTGTTATCGCTGCAAATTATCTTTGGGATGATATCACTATATTGTATTACAGTTAATAAAATTACGGATATACTCCTATACGGATATACTCCTAAGGTGTAGTAAGGATAATATCCTTGCCTATAGTGCCTAGCACAAGGGTGGCCAACCCGCGGCCCGCGGGCCACATACGGCCCGCCGGCGCCGGGTGTCTTCTTGTGGCCCGCGGAGTATATCACACATTTTTCAAAGTGTACATTACATCGTGCGTAGTTCGTGTTTTATCCACATATGAAAATATCTCATTATTATAACAATTCTTCTATTCATTTTAACATACAGTCTTAAAATTTTTAGATAGACTTTTAAATATTGATACTACTGTTACCGACTGACTAGAGTGATTCAATACTGAAAATACTTTGTAAAAGCTAGTTACGCAATAGCCATGATACTAGCGAAAAACCGAACTATTTTCAGATTGTGAAATGGTTAAAGGATGTTTGGAGAGTGTCATTAAAATTCTGTATCCAGAACAGAAAACTGATTTCTCAAAAATAAGCCTGTCCCTAATTTAATAAAAGGTTTGGCTATTGCCTAACTCTAATTTAATAGATACTCATATATTTGAAAATCATTTTTTATATCGTCTTTAAAATAGCAACAAATTTCACGTTTGCTTAGAATAATTAAAGAAATTTTGTTTTACGGCCCGGTAGGATATCTCATTTCTAAAATTTGGCCCGGCTGCTGAAAAGGTTGGCCACCCATGGCCTAGCACCTAACATAACACTACTGCATGTATCCAATTATCGAGTCATTCCATTACTCCATTAACCCTTATTGACAAAGGGCTAACGATGTGAGGATCATGACTCGACAAACAACGAAATTAACCGTACAAGACCCAGATTTCGTAATGTAATAATACAATATCAATTTATATGTAATAAATCATATGAATACTCAAACAAAAACCCTTTGTGTCCAATATTCAATTAAAAAAATGTCCTTAAAACGTCCCACATAAAATGAACACTAATTTTTATATTATTATTTTGATTTTTTTTTGTGACATCTCATCAAAGATGAAGAAAAATATGGATGTCTGGATATTTACAGGGCTGACGACCGTCAAAGGCTGGTTCTAGTGATCACTTTACACACGTGTAACATTCACCAATTCTACCCATTACAACCACACCAATTTTGAAACATTATTCTTGAATCATTAGAACTTCACTAGAGACATCTATCTGTTGGTGAGATGAAAAGAAGCTCTTAATGTGCAAAAACTCTTTTATTAGTGTGTAAGGTCCGAATCCTGGATCATAATCACACAAATGAGAAACACCAGAAAATATGATTTTCATTTTTATTATTTAAGCTTATAATTTAATATAAGACCAGATAATTTATTTACAACATTTTAAGTGTGTCCAAATATTTGTTCACAAAATCTGGACTATCTCCAATTACAGGAGTTATTTTTGTATTATTAGATATCTTTAGTGAAGTTCTAGTGATTCAAGAACAATGTTTCAACATTGGTTCATATGTATATTTAGAACTTCCAAGAATTTGAGTAGTGTGATTGTCAAAAATGGGTAGAATTGGTGAATATTACACGTGTGTAAAGTGATCACTTAAACCAGCCTATGACGGTCGTCAGCCCCGTAAATGCCCAGACTTCCTCTTCGTCTTCATCTTTAATGAGATGTCAAAAACAAAATTAATTCGGCTTTAGAGGCCGAAGAGTATAAGTCCACATCACGCACATCGGGACCAGATAACCAGAATAGTCGAGCGTATTAATTAAGTCTTAGCGAGTGCTTAAGCGCCATCTGCTGTTTGGTTAGTTTTCTTCACGAAGTTTAATTATTCTCACAAGCAATCAATCAATCAGATCATCGACAGGCGTTAAATACAGAAAGTTGAGGAAAACTCATTCAAACGGTTTGCACACAATATAAACTAAAAATAAGTAATCTAAAACTACAACCCATCTTCCTCAAACAACCGTGAAACTGTTGTTTGTTTTTACTTCAAATTGATGTTTTCCTGGTAATTAAAAATAAACACGTTTAGTTTATGTACAACAAACGAAAAAAAGCGAAAAACATTTTCGGTTTTTATTTTTCATTAACTTGTTATTAACTATGTGAATAAACATTGTACAACATTTTGAGCGTGTCCAAATACTTGTTCAGAAAATTATCTCCAATTACAGATGTTATTTTCATATTATTAAAAAATAACAATATGAAAATAACTCCTGTAATTGGAGGTTATCCAGATTTTGTGAACAAGTATTTGGACACACTCAAAATGTTGTAAATAAATTGTCTGGTCAAATTATAAGCTTAAATAATAAAAATGAAAATTATATTTTCTGGCGTTTCTCATTTGTGTGATTATAATCCAGGATTCGGAACTCACATACTAATGAGGGAGTTTCTGCTTAGTAAAAAGCTTCTTTTCATCTCACCAATAGATGTCTCTAGTGAAGTCCTAGTGATTCAAGAATAATGTTTCAAGAATTGGTTCATATATCGCTCACTCCTTTCAAGAACGTCATAAATCAAAATTCGTCAATTTTCAGTTGAGCATATTTTCGGAATGCCCAGAAAATGTGCTATATCCCAGAAAAAGAGGCATATTTTCAACTTAATATTTACCCGCTACATGGCAGAAAATGTTGTTTTTGCATTTTGAAGAAAAGGTATTGTTTAATTATTTTTTGAAATAATAATAATATTTTTCAAATGGAGAAAATATCTTCAGGTTTTACCTAAAAAGATCTGTTGCGTAGTAAAAAGTTAATAAGTGGCTGGATATTTATTTTTAAAACAATGTATTATATTTTTAAACTTTAAAAACGGTCTCCTGAAAAATCAAGTTTTTTGATTTATGACGTTCTTGAAAGGAGTGGGCGATATATAGAGCTTCAAAGAATTTGAATAGTGTGGTTGTCAGTAATGCGTAGAATTGGTGAATGTTACACGTGTGTAAAGTAATCTCTTAAACCAGCCATAAATGCCCAGACTTCCATATTCTTCTTCATCTTCGATGAGTCGTCAAAAAAAAGAATAACATTATTATTAAAATAAAATAAAACACTTGTATAAGACCACTTTTTTTAATTTAAACCACTTAGTTAGTGCTAAAAACATAATGTAAACCTGTTTGTTTTTTGTTTAAGTTCATGTTTGCTTAATAAACTAAAAATGAACACGTTTAAAATATAAGAAACTTAAAACCTTTATTATCATTATTATTTATCGATTTGATATTAACTTTGTGGAATAATATGATGATTGAAATCAATCTCATTTAAATTTAATTTAAATTAAAGAAACTCTTTCACTTATATGTGAAGTTCAAATCCTGACTTGAACCAGCCCATGACGGACCCGGAAATGCCCGAACTTCCATATTCTTCTTAATCTTTTTGAGATGTTTAAAAATAATTTAAAAAAAACAACTCCCATTTGAGATAATCCAGATTTGTGAACAAGTTGTGGACACTAAAAATGTTGCTAATCAATACTTAATATAATCTAATTCAGTCCATATTTTTATAACAGAGCTTTAAGCTGTGTAATAAATTTAATCTCGTATTGATCTGCACCTTTTCACTTTAAAATCTCACTTTTCCACATGACAGACGATAAATAAATATTCATTTCAGAAGTTCCGCCTTTACTGAGGGGGTGAATCAATGAAGTGAAAACCTCCCTCGAAGCATGAAGTATTGTAATGTATTAGAGTACACAGAAGTATAGCCTTAGAACCTACCCGGACGCTCCATCCACGCAGTTGGTGCATTAACCTGATGGAATCTACCTACCCTTCTCAACAATATATCACAGTAGATAGGTTCACAAAATCTTGAAATTACATCTGTGAGAAGGAAAATTCTCATCCTCATTAGTTTTTTAATTTTTGGTAATATATCCAAAATTAAACAAGTTATTGGATTGAATTTCTTCTTTTATTTACATATTTATGGTAATATGTGACGCGTTTTGTCTTATTAAGACATTATCAAACAAGGAGTATTTGGTAATATCTTTAATAAGACAAAACGGGTCACATATTATCATATTTATATGTAAATAAAAGGAGAATTCAATCCAATAACCTTGGTTAATTTTGGATATATTACCCAAAGATTTAAAATGGAATTCTACCAACTGTCTGCAGTTGTAATAAACAAATGAGTTTTTATGGATAGATTTGGCGTTCAAATCGTAGAACTCCGTTTTAATTGTATTAAATATTAAAATAAACACGGATTTTTTGAGTCTACTAAGCTGTATTTAATTGTTAAAAAAACACATAAAAATCAATTTTGTGACAATTGATTCGCCTTTTAATGGCATTTTCAAACGACTGTCTTAGATGCCATAACTAGGCGAATTTCTTTGAAAATGCCATAACTAGGCGAAACGATTATCACAAAAATGATTTTTATGTGTTTTTTTTAAACAGTAAAATAAAATTTAGTTGATGAAAAAAATCAGTGTTTGATTTAATTAAATGAGTCTTAACTATTTTTAGACATCCTTACATAGATGAAGAAGAATTTGGAAGTCTGAATATTAACGGGGCTTACGACGGATATTGTGAGGTAGGGATGACAACGAAGGCGATGCTGGAATGAGCATGTAAAAAGAATATCAGAAGACAGACTTCCAAGTATCGCCCTTCAAGGAAACCCTGAAAGACGTAGAACCCCAGGCAGACCAACATCCCAAGAGCGACAGGTGACGGCTTAAACAGATCTCGAGGATCAATAAAAAGAAGAAGTAGAAGATTTTTTCAAAATATAAATAAAATTACTTGTTTATGACCTCTTTTCGAGTTTATAAATGAAAATACAACTAATATTTTGTATGATAAAAGCATTTTTAACTTTGTGGTATTATAATAAAACACTCTTCTTATCATTCATCGTTCACTTCATGTAATACTACTTTGTTATAAATGAGTATTACGCAAAGTGAACGATGAATGATAAAGACAGTGTTAAAATACGACTTGTTTCGAGAACTCACATGTGAAAGGTGTCATTTCAATGATATATACCTTCAAGTATCGAAATTTCACCAAAATGCTTAAAAATTATGCCTAGAACAGTGAAAGTATCACTTTTATAATTTAATCGCTTAAACCAGCCAACATCACGGGTCATTAGTCGTGTAAAGGTCCAAACTTCCATATTCTTCTTCATCTATGTTAAAATATCAATATGTTGTTTTTATTTTATAGATTTTGTTGCAAGTACAATAATACAGGTATTTGAAGGTAACTTACAGGGTATGTAGTAACCCAAGGGATTTAACCCAATTTTCCCCGTGAGGCCTCTACTGGAGGATTAAGTGGAAGGATACGGCAGAGGATGTAATATGAGGCATCTGCCTCTCAATTCAGATCAAAGCCTTCGTGAGTATATTCGTATGATTAAATTAATCCTTAGATTGTTTAACAACGAATGTAATGGAAGATAAACATGTTGTTGAGATGGCAAAACATGATCATAATTTCCCCATGGCTCAATGACATAATTTTTTTATTTTTTTTCTGTTTATTTTTATTTTCTTTAATATATTTTTAATTTAAGTTTTACATAGTAAATATTACTTTTTCTTAAAATCTACTGAGACACGTGTTTCGATGAAAAAGTGCTATTAACTCAGTAAAATTTAATTTAAAAATTGATATTTTTTACTACAAAGTGACTGCCGAATCAAGTAATGAAATTATTTAATGTAGTTTTTAGAGTTTTCTTATAATTTAATTAATTTTCTAAGCTTTTTTTCTTTACAATCTTAAAATTAATAGCCTTCGTTGTCATCCTCATCTCACACATGCTCCGAATATCATTGGTATTAAAATGATAAGTTTCATTTATAATTATATAATTAAACAACAATTATAAAGTTATTTCGACATTTATTTAATTTGACCAGTGACATTACAGATATAAAGAATTCAGGTTTCATCATCAACGATATCACAAAACTGATAAAAAATATAACTTCCATTCGACAAAAAATTAGTTAAAACTTTATAAATTACACAACTGATTCATGAATGTATCGAAAGCCTTACCGGTATGCGGTAGGTTCTAAGATCAATTCATAAATACAACTTTAAAAAATAAGTGCAATAATGAATGTTCAATAATCAGCAGAATGGTGAACGTTACACAAGTGTAGTTAGTGATCGCTCAAGCCAGCCAAATGATAGGTCGTAAACCCTGAGATGCTCAGACTCCCAAATACATGTATTAATTGTTAAATCAAGCACAGATTTTTTGAGTCTACTAAGTTGTATTTTATTATAAAAAATCACAAAAAAATATATCATGACAATTGTTTCTTTATTGATTAGGGTTTGTTTGTTAAAATAATCCAATAAACATGTTTCATATCAAGTTAAGACACTTTAAAAAATAATAAGTTCACCAACAAAGAAATATTTCAGATTTACTATTTTTATTATTTCATAAATACGAAAAATTCAGGAGGTATATGAAACTATGTTTTTTTCATACACATATAATCATTATTTATGAAATTGTACTCTTGGCTTTTTCATATATTGGCTTTATTCAAAATGAAAATAAAATTTAATAATGTCGTAAAACCGAACGAGAACCTTTTCGTTGATTCTTTGTCTGAAGTGCGGTCATTTTTTATTATTAAAAAAAACACTTAAATAATATTGGGTAAAGCTTCTAGAACGAATTCTTTTTTACTTAGTACTTCAACTCCAAACCAAATGGTTTAAATAAGTTTTTTTCCGGATTTACGATTAATCGATTAAAATATTCATTATATTTTTTTATTAAAAAAAAATATTAATATTTATGCGTTATCTATTGAAATATTTTTCTTCTAGCCCAATGATGTATAGGGTATCTCATCGATGCGTTATTATCTTGATCGTATATTACTTGAAAGCATTGTGCTTAGTACTGCGCTTTTTTCTAAAATTGTATTGAAATTCCATACCCAATGGTGCAAAAAGCACCAAATCTTATTGACGCTGTGATAAATTGTTTAATCATAATGTAAAGGTGATTCATCTACTCTGTACAGAGGCACTAGGTCCAGGATTACATTGAATACACATATATATTTATTAAATAACACATACAATTATTGAATAACAATTTTGACATTTCGACGCAGAGGAAGAATAATATGGACGTCTGGATATTTATAGGGTTTATGATTTGTCACTGGCTGATTAAGTTACATTATACACTTGAGAAATTCACCTTTCTACCCATGATTGACAACCGCAGTACTCAAATTTTTATGCCTTGTAAATACCCAGTCGTCCATATTTTTCTTCATCAATGTTTAGACGTCAAAATATCAAACATAATAGTATTCATTTTTCCCTCAGTCACGAAATATGATAAAATATGAAGTTTGCTTAGGTCTCTGAAGTCGCATGAGCTTTTGGAAATGGTTCTATAGGGTTCGATTACGGAGATGTCAATTTTTCGTCTCAGCACACGGGCGGAGAATAGGACCTCCTTACAAACCCTCTCGAACTAAGCGGGTTTGTAAATATGGGCCTTAATGCCGTCGAGTAAATTTCTTCATCCCTCTAGGACCCATCGCCGTTTGTATTTACATACAAACCGAGGCTTTTCGGCTGAAATATATGCACACAGTGAAAAGCCTTGACGTGATTAATATTTGTTAAAACAAATATAGTTTTAGAAGCATTTCAGATTAATATTGATTTAGTTTTAAATGTATTTTGTATATAAAAAACATTGACAACCTTCCCCTCCCAGTGGTATGTATTTATATATTATTAGATTAAAACCAATATTTTTAGCTTTTCCACTTTATTTTTATTTGACCAGCGACCGGGTTTCGTCGCTACCGACATCATCAGACTGTCGGTACCGACGTCGTTACCGACATCATCACCAGTCTGATGATGTCGGTAACGACGAAACCCGGTCGCTGGTCAAATAAAAATAAAGTGGAAAAGCTAAAAATATTGATTTTAATCTAATAATATATTAAAATGCAATTCCATCATGAAGTGTCAGTGGATAATATAAATGTATGTATTTATTACAACTCGACTTTAAAAATGAGAATATCGATATAAAATATAATAGATACGAGCTCAGAAATTTTGTATTCCTCCGTAATTCTTTTATTGGTTACATAAATTATTTTACAGTTATTCGAAATAAATCAATTGTAAAAAAACTGGGATGGAATCACACGAACGTTTCTCAGAGTATGCTTGCGTGCAGCTCTTTACGTTCTTCATACTGTTTCCGACGATATCATTTTAGTTGCGCGCAAGTCGTCGTTCAGGGTAATCGTGTCACTACGCTAGCTATGGCGGATACTTGCGATGTATTTTTTTCTTTCCTTAGGTACTTGCCAGAGCTAAAATTACAAAATTGGCAAATTTCAACTTCAACTATGGTACAATGATTAAAGAAAATACTTGTTTTTTACCACTTGAGTTTTATTATAGACTAGATGTTTCAGTAGCCAAACTTCCATCAACTTCGTTACTATACAGACCTGAATGATGGAAGCTTAACTTCTGAAACATGTAGTCCATAATAAAACTCAAGTGGTAAAAAACAAGTGTTTTTTTTAATCATTGTAACATGTCTTACCACAAAGTTAATGCCGAAACAATAAATTCAACTATGGTCATCAAAGGAACTTTTAGCTTTTTTTCAAGCCATCACAACTTTGATCATTGATTTTTATTCCGTTATGGTATTAAAATAACCAATTTACTTTGTATCAAACAAAATCATTTATTCAAATTTGATTCTAAAAATCTCCTAAGTATGAAAATGCTTCGAAACAAGGTTAATTGCTGGCAGTGGCGTGCCTAGGGTTTACCAGTAAGGCAAGCCCATTATTTTTCACATTCGTGAATATATGATGCACCTATAATTTCTTCACCTCATCATTCCCAGTATAGTAAACACTCAGAAAGTATTGTAATCATTGTAAAAATATGCATACATGTAACTTTTGTAAAGTATAGCCATCACCTTTAAATAAAGAAAATGTTCACTATAGTAAAATATCTTCCTCAGATATCAACCATCACCAATAAGTACCATCACCATATAATGGCATGCATAGTGTTTAATAATCATATAAGCGCGTGATAATTTCAAAACAGTCATAGATAAATTATGTATTTTTAATCATTTGGTCTAGATTTAGTCATTTTTATTTGGAGTTGTTAGGGCTTTTGGGCTTCTAGGGAAGTACCGCCACTGATTGCTGGTATTATATTATTATCCCTTTTCTATAATATAAAAGCAGCGATAGAAGATTGAAACAACAACTAAGTAATAATGGTCACGACATCTTATCTAAAATATGAAATTGCCAACAGTCAGGCGAATGCACAAATAGAAAATGTAGAAAAGGGATATCAAATATTCACAGTTGAAAATAGATAATGATAAACTACTAACCAACAAACTAACCATCAAGTCATCAGAAACAATAGAACGCCACACCACTCTGTCTTTGCAAACATTCTTCGCCTCTCATACTTTCGTGTATCTCCTCAAACATATCCGCCGATTATTTCGACACCTGACCTGACCGCTTTCAAGTATTTTATATACCTGATCGTGCTGAGTTTTTTCGGTTTCCTCTGCTCCTTTTTCCAATTACATTCTCCTCATGAATTTGTTTTACCGTTCTTTCCTCACTCATTCATTCCACATTTTCATAATATCTCAACACACCTTTCTTAATTTTATGGATAATGCTTACCTCAGTTTTGCATTTCTTCCTTATTTCACCATTTGAACATCTATCATACATCGTGTTGCAGGAAATTTGATAAGGTTTTGCTGTAAATTTGATAATTGATAATCATACAAGTTTTTATAAGTGTTGCATATATTACTTACCTTGCTTATTTAATATAAGGTTTATAGACCAATTATTGGATTTTTGTTTCCGTCTAAAAAAATGTTTTATTTTAATCTGTATTGGGAATCAATAAAGAGGATTTTTTCACTCTAATATTTATTCAATATTACCCTGGGTTGGTACCTGAAGCGGAGGGCTGATCACCTTTCCTTCATATGTTAACGATCAAAATAACACTGCGTTTACATTATGCAGTGCCCTATGCACCACTGGAGTGCGGATAGGGGTTTGTTGTTATTGTTGTTGTTGGGAATAGAAAGGATAAATAAATGTCGGCCAATCAGGAATTTTTCAGCATTTTCTCATTGCTGGGAGAAAACCACGTAAAATTCCTCAGGAGAAGCCGGACTGTTGACTGGGGTTCGGCATTTTGTGTTGTAGCTTGGTTCATGGTTCCAATGTTCTATATTTTTTTTATCATATATAAGACCAACTCTCGCATTTGAGTGCTTGCTTTAAAATATAAATTTATCTTGACGTATTCAAAACCTTCTCCAAAAACAAAATTAAGCGTAGAGGCGCAAACAATTTGGTTTACCTCAGGTAAACAATTCCAGGAAAATTATAGTTCACAGGAAAAACGTCTTATGTCTGGATGTTATTCACAAAATTATTATGTCATTTGAATACTCTAAATAAAATACAAAATCGTTTAAACTTGAAATATTATTTTTTGACATCTCATCAAAGATGAAGAGGAATATCGAAGTATGGGCATTTACGGGGCTGACGACCGTCATCGGCTGGTATAAGTGATCACTTTACACACGTGCAACATTCACCAATTCTACGCATTTTTGACAACCAAACTCAAATTCTTGGAAGTTTCAATTTTGTAACATTGTTCTTGAATCACTAGAACTTCACTAGAGACATAAATAAGTGAGATGAAAAAATAATATGAAAATAACTCTTGTAATTGGAGATAATTCAGATTTTGTGAACAATATTTGGACGCACTCAAAATGTTGTAAGCTTGAACTGATGAGGAAATGGTTATTCCGAAACCGGTAGGTGATAATAAAAGATATCCAAGCCTTCTTTTTACAATTGCAGAGGGCATTTTACTATTACACTGAAACCACATAGACTATTACACTGAAACCACATAGATCAAATCGTGTCCGACATGCACTGTAGCGAGCGGAGGATAGAGACGGGTAGAAACCATGAAAGAGCAAAGTAATCATCACACAGATTCAAGACAGGCGCCGTGAAGTAGATGGGTAGACATTTCTTCCGTATCCTTACTATTTCGCAGGTACGATACGAGCAGAGAAGTAAGAGGTAGACGAGCCTCTAAAAGTAAAAAACATATATATTTATTTTTTTATAGTAAAATAAGAACTATTTAGTTTTTTTCACACAAATTTTTAATTAATGTGGAAAAACCTGTGCAGTTGATATTTCGTTCTTTAAAATGCAGTTCCACCAAGAAATGTCCCTACAAAACTTATAATTTAAAAAAACTTAAAAATAGAAAACAAGAAGTGAGACATTAATTTTATTGATTAAAAATGAAATTCCATTTACAACATTTTGAGTATGTTCATTTATAATTTTTTATAATTAAACACTTGATTATACCACTTTAATGAGTTTTGTTTATATATACGACTAGTTTCGAAAACGACAGATGTTTTCATTTTCTGGTACAAAGTAAAACTAACAAACAAAAAATATATTTAAATGTATATATAGGTTAATAAATATAGGAAAGGGAGGGGTGTTAAGGAACAAGATTTTTTGTAAAAGGAAACATTGATAATAATGGTGACGTATTTTGAAACAATATATAATTAATTAACGTTTTATCTTTCAATTAGAATGTTCAATAAAAAATCTAGATTATTTCCAATCAAAGGACGTCTATGACGATCGTAAGCCCCGTAATTGCCCAGACTTCCATATTCTCTATCATCTATGTTGAGACATAATATGAAATAATATGAAATGCCATTTTATAAACAGTTTAAACATATATGACATGAGTAGTTTTTCCTGCTAACTGTAAAAGAGTAATATAATTTGAGAAAAGAAAGGTATTTTCTTTTTCACACAAGAAAATTGAGGGCTGTCTGTAGCACGTAAACTTAATTTAAATTGAACCACTAAATCCTTTTGGCTGCGTGGAAGCAATGGGGGTGTCTCTAAATTAAGTCAATGAATCAGCCGCGCGCCGGTGTTGTGAAGGTGTTAAGTTATAGCTTTCATAAAGTACATATTCCGCGGGAGGCAGCGTGTGAGGTGTTAAACTATTCCCCAGCTTTATACCACTTTATGCGTTCCACAACGGTTTGAAATTGGGAGCTTTCAACTTGAGCTTTTTAAAATTAATTTTAAGAGAAGAAGTTGTTTACAGCATTTTGAGTGTGTCCAAATACTTGTTCACAAAATCTTGATTATCTCCCCAATTACAGGAGTAATTTATTTTTTGACAAAAAAAATATGAAAGTTAGTTTTTAGTGAAGTTCTAGTGATTCAAGAACATGGTTTCTAAATTGGTTTATATATATAGAACATCCAAGAATTTGAGTAGTGTGGTTGTCAATAATGGGTAGAATTGGTGAATGTTACACGTGTGTAAAGTGATCACTTAAACCAGCCTATGACGGTCGTCAGCCCTGTAAATACCCAGACTTCCATATTCTTCTTCATCTTTCGAGGAAATAGCCAGACTGATGGTTGTTTTATAATACGAAATACATCGCAACTTGAAATTGTCAATATATATTTTTTTAAACAAGGGTTTTTTCTTTGTATATTGAAAGAATAAAATAAGAACTTTGTCATTATTTCTAGATGAATTTTATTTGCAGCAATCGTGTTTCGTCATAACCGATATCATCAGAATGGTTGAATATCGGTGACGATGAAATCCGGTTTCTGGTCAAATAAAATGAATGTGGAAAAAAACACATAGTTGTTATTTTATTCTGTTAAATGTAGTACAACCAAGAAATGTCAATAAAAAACATTTAAAAAAAGAAAATTAATAAGTATCGTTTACTTTGCGGTATGGTAAAGTACCACAAAGTAACACTCTTTTTATCTCGTTTGTTTTTTACAAAAATGTTTATCATATTAGTATATAACCACTCAATGAGATTTTTATGTCTACCGGTTTCGAGACGTACCCGTCTCTTCGTCAGGACAATTACTACCACAGCATGCAAACAATACTACCCTTTAAGGGTAGTACCCTTTAAAGGAAGTATTGTATATCACAATCAAGCAAGAAGCATGAATGTGGAAGAGGCGAAGGATGTTTGCAAAGACAGATTGGTGTGGCGTTTGATTCTCTCTGCCTACCCCTGAGGGGAAGCGTCATTATGGTTAGTTAGATAGTTAGTTAACTATATTATAAGTGTGAATCACATCAAAGTTATTTGGTTAGTCAAATATTAAAAATTACAATGTAAGGGCTTTAAATAAATAAATATATATAATTAACAACCAAAAACTATGTAAGGTAAGGGAATTTAATTAATAATGAATATTTCAATATTTCTAATGTTTTAGAATTCAATTAACCCTGATGATGACAAGGTTCTTGTCAAAACCGGTAGGTCAAAGTATACTTATAATAAAAAAAAGTGGTTAAAACAAAGTTGTTTAATTTTATAAAGTTTATAAAATGTGCCATTAAGTATTTGCAAAAAACATTCAAGAGAATATAATAAATATTAAATTTACTGTCCGGTCAGAAAATCAAGTCACAGTTTGAATGTCACAAAGGATTTAAAGAAACATTGGTATTTATTAAGTAAAACTTAAAATAAAATAGATAGATTTTGCCACAAAGTGACTGTCGAATCCATGATTTTTTTTAAATGTGTTCAGTTAAAAGGGTGAGCAATAAAAAATGGTGCTCTTTGGCATAACGATTATTACTTACCGTTATATTACGAGTATAGTAGGGCCTTAGCATTTCTACGTTTCGTTTATTTGAATTCACATGAATTATAATGAAAGGACTTTCAGAGTTAATAAAAATATAACACAATAATATAAACCTGAAAAGAACATGAAAAACGTACTTATACGTGAAATTTTATCAAAGTACGATAAAAACATCGTAAATATTCCCTTAACCCACCGGCCCGTAATATACGACTTTTAGACATGTCAAATAACGAACGGACCCATTGTTTTTAAATTTAAAATAAAAGGGGTAATATAAGCACGTATAAAAACGAGAGAGAAACGTTAAGGGATGTTAGAGTAAATTAAAAGCCTATAAAAACCTTTATGGTATCCGTTTATATTTACGTAGAAAGTCAAATATTCTGCGGAGGCTGTAAATCAATTATCGAAGCGCTACCAGGAGACAAGGCTTTATATTTTGTGGTGTGATTATATTTTTATGATGTAGGATACTTAAATATAATAAAAGTTTTATCGTTCACACAGTAAGTACCTCTTTGGTCTACATTAAAAACAGCGTATAAAAAAAAATGGAGAGACTAATTATTTTAGCTTATTACAGCTAGATCGGATAACAATTACTAAAGTAATTATAAAATAAATAATAAAAATTATATAATCGGTCAAAAAAGCCACACAAAAAATATGAGAATTCAGGCGATTCCTATTATGTAAAAACAATCCGGGATTCTGATCTTGCATATATCCAAATAAAAGGGTCTGTGCTAAATTAAAGCTTTCACAATCTTTAATTTATAATATATTTACTGTGTCATGAAATTGACCATAAATCTAAGAGTTCAAAAAAAAAATAAGTGTTGTCAATGTGATTTTTTTACAACAATATTTATTAAATATTACCCCGAACTGGTACCTGAGGACTGATCTCCTTTCCTTCATGTGAAAACGATCAAGCTAATATTGGGTTTAAAATGTGCAGTACCCTATGCACCCTTGGGTGCGGATAAGGGTTTGAAGAAGAAAGAAGAAGGTGGTCAATTATGGATAGTATGTGCCACATGTATAAAGTGATCACTTGACCCGTCCATTACAGATTATAAGCCCTGTCAATACCCAGACATTTATATTATTCTTCATTCGAGTTGAGATGTCAGAAATGTAAATATAATGCCGATGGGGAGATAATCCAGATTTGTGAACAAGTATTTGGATTTACTCTTAATGTTATTGGAAAAAAATGTTAATTATAAAAGTGGTATTACACAAAGTAAACAATGGATGATAAGGAGAGTGTTTTATTACCATACCACAAAGTTATCAATACTTTCAATATAAAAAATATGTTTTTTGTTAGTTAGAGCATTTAAATTCTTAGATATACTATGTGAATTGTAGTTTATTTCGTTAAAAGTCATTTTGTTACCGTAAATCGTACGTACGCTACCGATTATAATTTAATTCATCACCGTAAATCTTACGACTGAAAAATTACCTTTTTCTCTCTACTAGTATTCCAAAGTACTGCCTTTTTGGTTTCCCTATTTTTTTTCATTTTCCAGTTTGAACGGGGGCTTTCTGATACGACACGCAAATAGGAAATTTCTTTGAAGTCAGTTTCCTTGTTAGAGACAAGATACTAATGACAAGATACAAAACAATGGAGGTGCTTTACGGAAACCATCAAGACACTGGCCCCGATACTCGACATCAAACGCCTATTCAAATTTGCAATATTTTAATTGTATTCAAATTTTCGCTTGGTTTGACCAGTTAAGATTTTTTTTATATTGATATTTCAACAAACATGAACAAGAATATGAATGTCTTGGTATCCACAGGGCTAATAACCGGTCATAGGTTGGTTTAAGATAGATTGTATAAGGTTTTGTTTATACAAGTGTAAATGTGTGTGAGTGAGTTTGCAACAGTATTTATGGTTAATTTGAGTAAGCCTTAATTTAGACCCTTTTTTAATGTATGCAACATCTTTTTTACTTATTTTACACTGTTTGAGTCGCCTAAAAACAAAAAAAAATAAATTAAATAAATTAAAAACACATCAATTTTTGTGAACAAGATTACGACACACCTAAAAATATCCTAAATCATTTCTATAATCTCCTTTTCCTCAATCGAAAATCAATAAAATCAAAACCATTGTGGTAGTATTTCACGAATATGATGCTGTTTATGGTAAATTGTCCAAATTTATTATTGTGTGTATGTGTGTGTATATGTACGTGTACTTTCTCTTCTGTTTTGCTTAACCTTTATGATAATATTTTCTCGTTAGCATTAATAATTTTATTTCCATGACATATGAGTTCGAGTAATGGGGCCATATGGGCCGCGAGTACTTAAGTTTAAAGCATTCACGTCCCGGCTATAGAGCCCTGCTACGCTAATTACTAGAAAACAAGGCGAGCATTAAAAACGTTATTATAATTACGAATTTGGTGATATATCTAAAAACGGAACTTAAAAGTTATGTAAAAAAGAATTTAGAGATAAATGTTGAAAAATAGTATTTTTTTTAAATTTTCAACGTAACGAAGGCACCATCATTTGTAACAAAGGAAATACACGAAAAATTACAACTTATGATAGACAAATTACTATAAAACCATATATCGCTAACTCCTTTCAACAACGTTTGATTTTAAAAAAAAACTTGATTTTTCAGGAGATCGTTTTTATAAATTAAGAATATGATTAAATGCATATAAAATAAATATTAAACCGCTTTCCGAACTTTTTACTGTGCTAAAGATCCTTTGAGGTGAAACTTGAATGTTTTTTCTCCATTTGAAAAATATTTAGTATATTTAAAAAAAATTATTAAACAACACCTTTTCTTCAAATGCAAAAACAACACTTTCTGCCTTGTAGTGGGAAATATTAAGTTTAAAATATGGGATCTAGTATATTTTCTTGGCATTCCGAAGATATGTACAACTGAAAATTGACAATTTTTGATATATGACATTGTTGAAAGGAGTGAGCGATATAACAACCTTACATATGCATTTGAGAATTACTCACAAGAAAGTACTTCCCAGCAAAGTACACAAATAGTAATTAAAACAGTTAACGAAAACGTATATAAAACTTAAAGATCCAAAATACAGAAACATATCAAACACAACGTAACACATACGCCTCTCAGTCAAAGGAACTTTGATTCTTGGTCTCTGCTCCTGTTTCTAACTAAACTCGCCTCAGAAATTTGTTTTCCTACTTTTTCTTCACTTATTCGTTTCACATGTCCAAACCATATCAATACACTTTTCTTAATTTTTTGGTATAATTTTTTTTACAATATAACATACTATTGAACCTCACATTCGTCTAAGAGATTGCATTTTGACAGCGTTAATTATTATTCCTCAAACTCTATGTTACACATCCATACATTCGAATTGGTACTAGGACGCTGTGTTCTGCCAGTTTATATTTTGTGTGTAGATTTTGAATTAATTTTTAACACTCGTGTTAATTTTATCATATTATCCTGGTCTGATATTTAAAGCTCTGGATCGATCACTTTTTTTTCAAGCATTTAATGACCAATAAAAAACTGTTTCTATTTGAAGAAGTGCTCTGCGCACCACTGGTTGCGTATATGGTTTAGAATTAGTAGGAGTGCTTGAATTATATTTATTTTAGTCCTCAGGAGAATCGTTTCCATTATCGCGTTAATTTATGTAGTGCGATGATAATAGTAGGACAAATAACTATATAATTACGCAAAATAATCGGTCAAGTATTATCATCTTCCGAATCCTGAATCTTATAACAATCGCGTAACAGCGGAGTCTGCGGTGGCAGTGCAAAAATACAAGTATAAATATTTAATTTAATAACGAAATTTTGTTCATAAATCTTCCTTTATCTCGGGAGTGAATTATCACAACATACCGCTAGCCACATTTTAACGGGTATTATTTGGGCTTTGAATTATTAAATTTCACAATTCGTTACGTTTCAGCGCGAAATAACATTTTCAGGATTTCACTTTCAGTTTGTTTTTGGGAAGCTACATTATTTTACCCTGCAATTGATTATACATAATTCGTCTAGAAATTTCGAATAATATTATTTTAGGTTTGGTTTAGTTGTTTCAAGTTTCTTGGGAATTTTACCCTTCTCGTGAAAGATGCTTTATTTTAGTTCCTAAAATAGTAACATGTTTATTATTTTTTCTATAAAATAATATTTTTTATTGCTTTTTTTATAGAAATACTACCTTCATATAATAATAAAGATATAATTTCTCATAAACAGAAATAACAATAACATTTATTAGATTCAAGTTTTTTACTGACATTTCTCGGTGGAACTGCATTTTATAAAATAAAATAATAACTATGTAATTTTTTCCACAAAAAATTTATTTGACAAACAACCCGGTTGTTGGTCAAATAAAATTCATGTAGAAAAAATCACAAAGTTGTTATTTTATTAAATAATAATTATGTTTTTATTAACATTTTTTGGTGACAATGAATTTTATACAATAAAATAACAACTAAGTTGTTTTTTAAAAAAAATCGGAACATGGCTTATTTGGACAAATAAAATATTTATGGAGAAAAATTGTTTTTTATTTTTATTAAAACAAAAGTATTTCAATATTGGTTTTAATTGTATATTTTCATATATATCAATATAGAATAAATTATTTCTGTCAAATACAGAATAAATTATTTCTGTTTAGTGTAAAAAAAATGAAAATTATGATTTATCGTAGTATGATTAGAAATTATGTACGAATTACTGGAATATTGTAAAATGATTAACTGTAAATTGATGAAAACAGGGAAGGCAAAAATTGACAAAAAAAAACGGGGAAGGTAAGAATTGAAAGAGAATATACAAAGTTTTCACTTAAATCAGCCATTGCCATGTCACTGGCCAGATTTCCCTTCATTCAAAAATACACGTCTTTGTTGGGACATTTAATATAGTTGTTTCCTGATAAATGTATTTCGGCTGAATCTAATTTCAGAATTAGTTTTCGCAAATAAAACCGTTTCGGAAAACAATTTAAATTCAAAACAGCCATTTAAATTCATGAAAACTTCAGCAGTTTACGACTCCAATAAATTCATTCCGAGCTTTCAAAAAAAAATAGCGTGCAGTGAAAAACGCACTCGAATGAAATTTTAAAAATTTATGCAAACGAGGCTAACTTGGCTCTGCCCGCCAGCGTGAAAAGTTTTTAAACACAGATATGTGCTTAAAAGTGTTAAAACTTTCATTTTAATTTTAAAAAAATTCGGAATTAAAAAAATAAATAAATTAAACAATACGAGAATTTAATGTTGTAGCCTGCATCAATACAACAGCATGCAAACAATACTAGGTACATGTATTGTTTGCATGACTACAATACTTGATTTGTCGTTAAAAACTAATATTTCTTACATTTTCGTAACAATTCTATATTTTTCTTCATCTTCATCATTACAACTCCTGAAAAAACCCCAGCTTTGTGAAGAAGGCTTTAGATCCACCCTAAATATATCAAAAATCACACTTTGATTTAAATTTTTGAATGAATTTATACTCATAAAACGTTACAAAAAATACCGCTTTTTTTCCATTCTTAAATAAAATTCACAAAACCATTTAGTTCTACTCCAAAAAATATAGTTTTTTTTTTATTAATTTCACTTTAACCTTACGAATTAAAATTTTGAACATAAGAAAACTTTAAATTCCCTAATGCTACAGAATGTTACGAAATATCTATTTAAGCTCTGCAAAACGTCTTTAAAGAGGTGAGAGAGAAGCTTCGGAGCTTTCATTGGTGCAGGAAGATTATGCTTTCCAATTAACGAGTGAATAAGATTAGTCCTGAAAACCTTTCAGGATACACACTGAAGAATTGGACACTGAAAATTGAACATTTGAAACCGTTCAATTTCGTTTTGGATATTGAATCAATTGATAAGACACTATCCAATGCGTTCAAAGATGTCAAAGAAAATTCATTTGATGATAGGGTCCAAAAATAGTTACTGAATAAGATCAAATTAACCTTATCGAATTTATCTATTGAAACATTTAAATAAAGATGTTTTCAATAACTTTCAGTATTAAGTAAGCCGTGTTAAATATCCTATCTATTCAGCATTAAAAAACATTCAATGTTTGTCTGTACAATGTTATAAAGTGATTAAAATGTATTTAAAAGCTAAATTGACTAACAATTTGAAATCACAACTAAGCTGATCCAGAATTTCTGGGCTCAATCCTACTATTACACAACTTGACTCTAATCTATAAAAATGGACCTCTTTAACCTACAAAAACAATTAAAAATTTAAGTAACCATAAATATAACATGAAAACAAATATTTAATTTAAAAAAATTGAGTGTTACTAAATCTTTGATCACAATTTTTGGGTTTTTGGTCCCAATTATTTTGATACATCAACATCAATGAATAGAAATATGGAAGTAAGAGTATTTAGGGATAATTTTTTAATGACCAAATATAGGTACGTATAATCATGGGTAGAATGATGAATATTATCGTGTATAAGGTGTTCACTTAAACCAGTCTATGGTAGCTCGGGAGTCAAAATCAAGTTTTTATTTTCTTCTCTATCTTTGCGCAGATATCAGTTTAAATAATTCATCCTGTATAATAAATTCGAAAAAAATATTGTAATTTTAGATATATTTTAATTATTACATTTTTTACGATCAGATAGATCATAAGAAAGATATAATATTAAGAAAATAATATTATAATAATCCAGCCATAACGAAATGTTAAAACATTTTATTCCAATTAGCAATATTTCTGAATAATTTTTAAAATACATATTTAGAAGCAATTTCTAAAAAAAAAACTGGAATATAATATCTCGAAATCATGAATTATCAAGCAAATAATTAAAATTATTATAATACCTTAAGAAGGCTGCATGAATAATTCAGGAGGTTTTCATTATTAGGAGTGACGTCAAAGCTCGGTATTACTATAAAGCTCGTTAAGTTGAACCCAACTTTGACCGTCGTAGCGTGGAATTTCAATTGGTGACCACATCGGATATCCTGGTTAGTCCTTCAGTCCACTTTGTGTCTGGATCGAGAATTAATTCAAAACCAATCGCTTCCAGAAACCGAACTAGATTCGTCTGAGACCATGTTTCTACAAAATGTTTTATTTAGCGAACCTGCAAACGTTATTTTTTGTGGTAAAATCGCAGGCACATCAATCAAATTACAATTCCAAATTATTGCTTCTTTCCTTTAAAAATATTATATTACATACGAATATCCTTTATGTATAATAAAGAAAAGATCCCAATCCATAAAATCTATCGTAATAACAAATTTAACATAAAAATGCATTTCTTGAATGTTTTTTGCAGATACTTTGGCACATTTTATAAACTTTATATAATTTACACCTTTGTTTTAACCACTTTTTCAATATAAGTACCCAGGGTTTATTGAATTCAAAAACATTAAAATACTCTTAGATTCTCTTACCAAAAGCTTAATTGAGTGTGTGGAAGTTTTTGGTTAGAGAATGACACAAAGTATTTTATGGTTTAAATGCTTTAGAATTTAAACCCTAATGATGACAAAGTTTTTGTCGAAACCGGTAGGTTAAAAAGTGTACTAATAATAAAAAAGTGGTTAAAACAAGGGTGTTTATAAAGTTTAAAAAATGCATGATTACATATACTTGAAAGAGGTCATGTGAAGAGTCGGAATAATCGACGAGTATGCATAAGGAGATTCATAAATGTGGAAGAGACATAGATTGTTTGTAAATACAGATTGGTGTGGAATTCTATTCTCCCTGTCTCCTTGTATTCCAAATTTTACAAAATTTCAACTTACACATTACACACATTACACAACTTACAGAGAATCTTACAATATATAAAGTGATCACTTAAGCCAGACACAAATGTCAGGTCATATATCCTTGATTGCCCAGACTTCCATAAAAACTAAAAAAAACTGTAGATGTCTCAGTTGGGAAACGTATAAAATATATCTTGATTTATTATCCGAAGTCCAGTGACTGATGATAGAAAAATATTTTATAATTACTTGCGTACGAATTGTTTTCAAATATAATTCAAATGAAATGTGTATATTTCAGTTAAAAATGATTGAAACATCTAAAAATGTAACATAAAAAGTAGATTGAAAATATTGGGGTTTGTTGTAACATTCAGATGGTTTTTCGACAAAATGTCCATCGGTCGAATGTTCGGACAATTCTCCGTTGACCAAATGTCCGTCGGACGAATGTACGTCGGCCTAACGTTTCTTCAGGCCTAAATGTCTGGTCGGTCAAATGTGTCGCCTACTTTCAAAACCCGCCAGATACAATTTTACGAGATTAAAAAATAAATACTCTATCGGAATCCCAATTATGGGTTTTATTGTTTAAAATATTTATATACTTGAAAACCCTGCTAAAAAAAATAAAAACAGCGTTGTATTTTAAATTCCCCTATATTCATGAAACTTGCCTTCTGACCTATATCGGCCAATCAGAGAGCGGGGATAGGTCAAAAATTAAGATGACGTCATTATCGGTTTGTGTTTCGTGTTTTTTTATTACTGAAAAAAGTGGGAAAATTCTCTATTTCATAATATTTTATCTAAAGATAGACAAATATTTTAAACATAAACGTTACCAGGAGAATTTTGTATTTTTTGTAAAATCGACCAACATGGATCTGGCGGATTGTGAAAGTAGGCGACACAAATGTCTGTCTGTTGCACCGCACTTATCAAGTAAAATATAATCCAACGTCATGTATGTTAACGTAAGTATTTTTTCAGAAAAGCTATGGTTTCTCATTATTCTTCAAAAAAGCTAACTTGGGCGTTATCATATGATTAGGTTGAGGCTTTGATAATATTTTTATTCCACGTTAGAAGAACTTAGGTTCTATAGCATTTTGAATGAATGACAGCTTCACAAAAGTTTGTATTATAATATAATTTTATATAAAAAAAGCTAGAGTATGCATCGTTAGAATCTGAACGACAAACTCCATCGAGCTCCTTGCTATGGATACGCTCATTTATGCTTTCAAAGCTCAAGTCTATTATATAGCCATGCTCTACTTTACCACGATGTACTCATATGCCCTTAGAATGAAAAGGTTCTAATTCGCGTCACCACAGTTTCAAGATATTTGTGGTTGAATTTAAATATAAGTCACAAAATTTTACATGTATTTTACAAAGTTTTACATAATATAAATTTCTAATTACTTATTCTTCTTCAAACTCTTATCTGCACCCCAATGGTGTATAGGGCACTGCATCATATTAGTGCAGTGTTATCTTGATCATTAATTAACACATGAAGGAAAGGTGATTTGCCCTACGCTTCAGGTCCACTTCAGGGTAATATTGAAGAAGTGAAAAAATCACCTTTATTTATATGAACCCTCCAAGGGAATTAAATCCCGGACCTTCAGAACAGTAGCTAAGCGTGATAACCATTACAACACGGAGGCGGAATACTACTGCCACTATAATAACACTTAATTTAAAATTAAATTTAACTACAAGTCCACTGTCAAAAATATTCCTATTGTGATTCACTTGTCTTTTTTCTTCAAATTTTATTTATGTATAAATGTCAGACCATAAAACTTCCTTTTAATCTATATTTGCCTTAATGATAAAATGATTATTCCAAAACCGATAGTAACGAAATAGTATTTTTTTAAAGTGGTACTACATAAAGCGAACGATGAATGATAGTGAGAGTGTCATATCACCATACAACAATGTTAAAAATGCTTTTAATAAACAAAAAACATGTAATATTTATCATATATATTTGCATCTTCTTAACAAAATATTTATCGTATAACGGGACTACTTGAACTTTGATGTGTTACTTGAGCCCAGTACAAAAAAAGTTTAAATCTGTATTTGGTCTACAACAATGAACGTATCGACATGATTCATTGTTTCCCTGACAGATGACATTTATTGTCACGATACAACGATCGATACCACGATCTAAATATATTTTTTTGTGCTGGGGTCAAGTAACACATCAAAATTCATGTAGCTACGGTATTTTAAATTCTTTCAGATTTTTCGCTAATTTATTGTTGAAACCTTGTTTATCCAGGGGTGTGACGAGTCTTTGAAGCGCTGGTACTAAGTCGATAGCTATACGATTGAAAGCTTTCCGATCAGAGAAAGGAACGATTTTTCAACTGTAAACTTACGTTTTAAATTCTACTTCTCTGGTACTTACTAGAATGATGAATCCTTTTCACAGATAACCGAATTAAAATCAAATACTTAGATTTCACTCAAAGATGTACATTTGTACCTCTTAACGATAATTTCAATATCCATGTTTTAGCCATAGACATATTCTGGACTTGACTGAAGTATAGATTTACATTGTAACCAATTTTTCATAATTTTTTTTGACATCTCATCAAAGATGAACAAGAATATGGAAGTCTGGGTATTTACGGGGCTGACGACCGTCATAGGCTGGTTTAAGTTATCACTTTACTTACGTGTAACATTCACCAGTTCCACTCATTATTGACAACCACACCACTCAAATACTTATGACGGTCGTTAGCCCCTTAAATGCGCAGACTGCCATATTCTTCTTCATCTTTGATGAGATGTCAAAAAATAATATGAAAAATAGCTCCTATAATTGGAGATAATCCAGATTTAACGAGTATTTGGATATACTGAAAATGTTAGCAACCAATTTTTGATATCACAATTATTAAGTCATATTTGAATATTAAATCAGTTAAACCATATATCTCCGTAAAGCAGAATTATGTCCACAGACTTTGAAAAATAAAATCATCCTCAATATTACATACCATATTACTAAAAACTATCAACGAGCTTATGGCAAAAATAATAAATATTAATCAGCAGAATAGGTTTGAGTAGAATTCGAAACAAACAAATGAATTTTATCAATTGATTTGGCATTAACTTTGTGAAATGACAAGACGATTCAAATAAAAATTCACGTTTGTGTATTATCACTTTTTGAGTTTATAAATTTAAACACGACTAGTTTAGATAACATCTGAAGTTATCGAAACTCGTATTGTTGACATTAATAAACTCAAAATTTTGACTTATTTAAATGTTCATATTTATTAAACAAATATTATGAATATAAAACAAGTGTTTACATAAATGAACTAAAAAATTATCTAATACACGTTATTTTTTGACATCTGGACCTTTTGACATTTGACAAGTCTGGGCATTTACGGGGGTGATGACCATATTTTTCTTCATCTCTGATGCGATGTCAAAAAATAAAATGAAAATAACACATGTAATTGGAGATAATCCAGATTTTGTGAACAAGTACTTGGACACACTCAAAATGTTCAATCTAATACACGTGTTTTATTTTGAGGGTGCAGATTTTTCTTGTACTATTCTTTTCTGATTTATGACCTAATGTTTTAAAGATATGTGTGTAAGAATAAAATATTTAAATGCTTCATTGAAACATGTGATTCTCAAGATTTTTTGCGACAGCTGTTTCGCCTTCCGAGGGTCTTGTTAAACAATGTCGAAAAAACAAAATGAAAATTTTTAAGTTAAGGCATTAAGTGGTCATATGCAAGTTTTTTTTTATTTTATATAATAATCGTATTCCATATTAATAAATATTAATAAATAATCATAAACTTGTATTTCTGCAAAAATGCTACTGCTTAACATTCCTCCACTAATTAATGCCTGGGTACAAATAATGCCACATCATACAACTAATAAATAATATTAAACTTTTATTGTATTTACTCAAAAAAATACAAATGTTTGATCGTTTTAAATCCTTTTGACCTTTACCATACTATTAACTTTGCATGGTATATTACTTGACTTAAATCGATTCGTTAAATAATACAAGGTAAACTTTGTTTCTCGAACAGTGGGGAAATGTGTTTTTATTTCTTTGTGTATATTCGTGTCAAACGGTCGTAAGTTTACTTCTGTAAATACTAAAACAAATAAATTTCACATTATCGTATTTATTCGATATAAAAATACAGAATTTTCAGTTATTCAAATCGGAATGATGAAATTTAATTTTATTGTTTAACGTAAATTATAATTTTACCTCGAAGCCAATTTTATTGAAAAATTTCTACGAGCAAGTTTGAACTAATGACTTATGGAATTGTTAAATATGGTTCCCTTGATATATAAATCATAAGTAGAAACTGAAATTTAATATAATACAATTTCCTCGCAGGGGTAGGCAGAGAGAAAAAACGCCACGCCGATCCGTCTTTGCAAACAATCTTCGCATTATTCCGACTCCTGACCTGACCACATTCAAGTATTTGAAATACATACTTGATCATATCAAGTTTTCCTCAGTTTTCCTCTGCTTCCATTACCAGCCACATATAGTTCAAGTTTGTTTTAACTGTTTTTTTCATTTTATTTAATATGAATAAAGCTTCCACTCATTGAAGAGTGATTTTGATAGTTTTATATTAGAAATAGTTCTATTTTGAGTGATTTTTTTTCGTGTCGCTCACTCTTTTCAACAACGTCATAAATCAAAAATCGTCAATTTTTAGCTGTGCATGTTTTCGGAATGCCCAGAAAATTTATAAAACCCAGCAAAAGTGGCATATTTTTAACTTAATATTCACCTGCTACTGGGCAGAAAGTGTTGAATTTGCATTTTGAAGAAAACGTATTGTTTAATTATTTTTATAATATACTAAATATTTTTCAAAAGGAGAAAATACCTTCAGGTTTTATCTAAAAAAATCTGTTGCACAGTAAACAGTTTAATGAGTGTTTTGATATTTATTTTTATAACGTTTTATTATATTCTTAAACTTTAAAAACGATCTCCTGAAAAATCAATTTTTATATATGTGACGTTTTTGAAAGGAATGAGCGATGTGTAAAAATATAATATTAATAAAATTGTTTATTCATATTTCGGTATATATTTTTCTCTTTTCCGATTCTCTTAATAGTTTCAAAGGCTAGACATTGACAAAACACAATTGTCATTGGGAAAACTTATCGATCTTCTTCCTGAAAACTTTTCCAATCTCGTGGAAAGACGTTGATGTTCCTGAAACTGGTTAAAACCACCCCTAACGTCAGGAACGCCAGACAAGAATTGCTCCTGTGCTTAAATTGTAAAAAAATATAAAGCACGATTCATTATAAACAAAAAAGGTCTCAAAGTTCAAAAAAGACAAAATTTAAAATAATCTGCTCAAAGTATAAGCTGAATAAATTAAAAAAATAAATATTTTCAGGCGTTTCCCAGTGAGCAAAATAATCTACTTATGATTTTGAAGAAATCCAAAGAAAAAGGTCTCTGCTTAATAAAACCTTTTTCAATCGAACTATAGATGCCTCTGTGATTCTCTATATTCATAGTGAACTCACATGTACAGTGTCGTCAGATTTATAATACATGTATGTGCTTGATAAGTGTGGTTTTCAAAAATTTGTGAAGTGTGCAATCAAATATGGTTAGGAGGCATGTGCATGTTAACAAGTCTATGACAGGTCTAAAGCCTTGCAATTACCCAGACTAAAATTTAAAGAATGTGAATAAAGTGCCCAAAATATTAATCTTTTGTGGACGTTTCAGTAAATGTCACATAATCGATGTGTTATCTTGTTTTCGTGAATTTGAGACTGTAATTTATTTTTTCATGATAAACATCAATCAGATAACATAATTCAATCGTTATCTTAACGGTAACTATAACCGAATAATTCTAAATCGCTACTAATATAATTTGATCATAATGCGGTTCGGAGATTTGTCCTTAGAGGGTAGACTTAATTCCAAGTCATCTAAAAGTTCACATTGCAGTTTGATATTAGCAGAGCCGTACTGGTACAGAAAGATTGGTTCACTATAGACTTATGGGTAGTAGTGTAAGTCCATTGTCCATTATGGTCGGTGCAATACCAACCTACCAATACAGGGGTGAATGAGTATCGAAAATATATTTTTTTTAAATGTTTTTTATAATGTAAAAAAAAACGAAATAAATCTCATCGACGCAATGTTGTTGAATTGGTGATTAGTTTAGCATTCCAGGTACCAGTAAAGGATGATATTAAATAAATAAGAGTTCTACATAGCAAAAAATTATTCTGGCTCCACTGAGAATCGATCGTGGCACCTCTAGTACCACTACACGGAGAAAGACATAATTTTATGATTTAGTCAGACAAAAACATAATAATCACAACATTTAGAGTGTGTCCAAATACTTTCTAATAATTGTATCCACTTACAGTAAATTAACAGTTATTTTTACATTTTTGACATATCAACAAGATGAAGAAGAATATGGGTGTCTGGGTATTTGAAGGCCTTATAACCTGTCATAAGCTGGTAAAGCGATTACTTTATACACGTGAAACAGTCATGGTTCTCCCCATGATTGACAACCACAGTACTAAAATTTTTGGAACCCTTTCATATATTATTCATCTCATGACATTGTGCATTTGTGCAAGTTTACAAGGCAAATGTGGTTGATGATAGAACCAGAGAAAAAGTGAGCAGCATTTTGCATGATCAACAAAAAGTTAAAAGTAGCTAGATCAAGAGATGCAATCATAAGTGGTTATTGTGAGGAAATGCGTGAATGTGGATGAGGCGAAAATTGTTTCCAAAGATAGATTGGTATGGCATCTTATTCTCGTCTGCCTACCCTTGCCGAGAAGCGGCGTGATAATTAATTATTAACATAAATAAAATAGGTATATAAAATAATTTATTACTTACATATATAAAATTATTAACTCCCAAAATATTAATAGTGCAGTCATAAAACATTAAAAAAAGTATGGCAAAAACGTTAAAGTAACTCAAATAAAATCATTCAAAAAAAATTTTAGAGTAAAATTACTAGTACGGCATGTATCACTCATTTTTGGGTGCTTTGCCAATAAAATAAAAAAATAAAAAAATAAAAATTGCTTACATATATAAATATATAAAATACTAAATAAATTTGTGATCTGCTTCGTCATCTCTATCTTTCACTAAAATGAGATGAATATTTTTTTTGAATTTTTTTAGTACTTGGACAGTATTCTTGTTGAGTCCCGTGCCGCTCCTGCTTTTTTCTGTTTGCAAATCCCTTTTATATGAAATGGTTGGACTTTAATATGAGCGCGTTGCGGCAGCGGCGGCATCGGCCAGTGTGTCGTGGGCGAACCGCACCCTGTGAAATGGAATTAAATCCGTTGATGTGGAAATTGCGGGAAGCGCCGATGAAAGGGTTAAGAGTGAGGACAAACAGCGAGACAAACGAGGTAAAGCGAAACGATTCCCCATGGACGTACGGTTCAGATTATGGGAGAAAATAAAGCTAGGGATTCAATGGTGAAAGAGCAGATATCAATATTCCGCTCAATAAAAAAGCTTCTTCATCTCACCAATAGATGTCTCTTGTGAAAATTCTAGTGATTCTAGTACAATGTTAAGAAATTGAATAAAATATAAATATTTATAGAACTTCCAAGAATTTGAGTGGTGTTTGAGTTTCTGAGGTATCTTTAAATGAGAGAGTACGGTTATTATCCTTGGCTTCTTTCATCTCACAAAAGATGTCTCTTGTAAAAATTCTAGTGATTCTCGTACAATGTTTCGAAATAAAACTTAGTTAAATATATAATTTCCAAGATTTTCAGTAGTGTGGTTATTAACCACGGGTAGAATAGGTGAATGTTACACGTGTGTAAAGTGATCACTCAAATAGATCACTCAAATAAGCCCATAACGGTCTTAAGCCTCGTAAATGCCTAGAATTCCATATTCTTCTTTTTTGTCCATATGGAGATGTCAATATGACATGACAATAACAATATGACATATCAATGGTATTCACAATCCACGCTTAAATGACGAAATTGAAGTATGACAGACCGATGATCTTGTAAATTTTCTTCTACTACTACAACCATTACTCCATTCTAAGCAGGGGTTGGCAGAGAGGATGGATCTCCACACTCTTTTGTCTCGACATATAATTTCATGACATCTCAATTTAGGTAAAGAAGAATATGGAAGTCTGAGCATTTACGACAGTCATAGACTGGTTTAAGAGGTCACTTTGCACACTTTGTTATTTATCTATGTTTTTTTAAAGAGAAATATTAGTGTTATTATTTATTTATTATTTTCACAAATATTTCAATTTCATACTACATATTTCTGTGAGCCTAAGTGGCTCATCATAAGAAATAGGTATAAAATTGCGTTAAAGGGGTCCGAACCAAGAAACTCTGACTTAAGAGTCTGCGACACTAACCACGGGACCACAACTCGACACCGAACCGATGTTGAGTTGTCAAAAGATGATGAAAAATAACTCCTATAATTGGAGATAATCCAGATTTGTGAAGTATTTGGACACACTCAAAATTTTGTATATTTTTTAAAGGAAAATATTTTACAAGTCAATTGAGTTAAGAACGTTTAAGGGAAAAAATGAAATTCGTTACCCCATATTTCTCCATATTTATTGTATGAAATGTCATTTTTGTACGGCGCTTACATAGTTATCCTTCTCATAATTTCAATCGCGAGGGTTTATGCCTTCTGAAATTATAAACCAAACCGTTTTAAAACTTGTTCATGATTTTTTTTATTTCTCATTGGTAGCTGGCTGGAGCGTGTAAAAGGAAAATTATGTACAGAATTTATTAAAGAAGACAAAAAAGTGATAAATGTAGTCGACATTAAGACTTAGTCAAATTTCATAAACCTCGCGAGGCATGTATGATTTACGTCTTTACGCACGACCCCATAAGGAAGAAATTCCCGTAAAATTTCCTGGGCTTTTGGACCAAATCCAAGGAATAAATTTCGTAATACGTCTTGGAAAATTGCGTACTGAAATAAGATATTCTAAGAGCCTATTTTATATTTCGCATATCCTTATATTTTTCTCCTTTTTCACGAATGAGCGTATTTATCTTTTCAAATTTAATTGATAATATCAAACATTACTTTTAAATATTCAAGATGATTGATCATACGAATACATCATTCTTGTCTACCTCCATAGTAATACATATTTATTATCAACAACATATTTGGTTAATGAAAATAGTATGTATTGATTTCGGAACATTGAAATAACTTTATTCATATTTTATTTATTGTTTCGGCATTAACTTTGTGGTAAGACATGTTACAATGATAAAAGAAAACTCCTGTTTTTTACCACTTGAGTTTTATTATAGACTACATGTTTCAGAAGTTAAACTTCCATCATTCAGGTCTGTATAATAACTAAAATGTAAAATATAAAATTGTTCTATAAATAAGGAGAGGGGAAAGTAAAGGGAAAGGGTTAGTCAAGGGGCGGAGTTTGAAAACAAAGGAAAAATGGAAAGCAACGGTGAAGAATTTTAAAACAATATATTATTTAATAAATTATTATTAGAATTAAGGTTTTTTGGATCTCTAAATTTTCAAGATAATTCATAATTTGGCCTTTATATGGAACAAGGTGTAATAATTTTAATTTATGACAGTGAAATGAGTGATAAGTATCTATTATGTGATTTGCAAATTCCAAAAAATAATTACTAACAAGATCGCTATGATGTTCTTTAATTCTAATCTTTAAATTCTGAAACATGTAGTCTATAATAAAACTCAAGAGGTAAAAAACAAGTGTTTTCTTTTATCATTGTAACTTTATTCATCATATAATTTTTTGACATCTCATCAAAGGTGAATAAAAATATGGAAGTCTGGACATTTACGGGGCAGACGACCGTCATAGGCTGGTTTAAGTGATCACTTTACACACGTGTAATATTCACCAATTCTACCCATTATGGACAACCACATTTTCATTTTTTTTTATTTCTATGTTAAAATATTGATCAAACTCGTAACACGGTATGCGCGAGTTCACAATAGCCATCTTTGGAGGGTTGAGGAAAGATTTTATCAAACAGAAACTCTTTTCATTTGTATGTGAGTTTTGTTTTGAAGCGTTTCTCAAATATACATATATTTGAGAAACGCTTCAAAACGTTTTTTCAAAATATTTTAGCTTATAATTTGACCAGTTAATTTATTGGCAACATTTTGAGTGTGTCCAAATACTTGTTAACGAATACTTTACATTAAATAGTATATCACAAATACTTAGACCAATTTAAAATAAATCTTTCTTTAATTTATTTTGCACTTTTGCCAGTTTCGCAGGGAAGCGTCTACCCAACTACGCTATGGCGCCTGTCTACATAGATTATCACCAATTAGATAACTCTATATAAAGAAGACTACATCTTTGTTCAGATGTCAAAAAATAATGTAAAAATAACTCCTAATTAGAGATAATCCAGATTTGTGAAATATTCAAATAAAATATCACTTTTTGATATATATTTATATGTTATATAGACAACAGATAGGTATCCAGAGTTCTGCGGTGGAGATTATGGGAGATGAAGAAAGATAAGATTGGCCCAGGACCATTTTACTTGACCTATAATATACGAGGACATAACAAAAAACATGTGGAGCCGATAAACACTAATAAATTTAGAGTAAGCTCCTTAAAATATATTGCCTATACTCAAATTAACCAGCTGCCTGACACATATAAAATAAAACCCATTCGGGGATCCAAAATAAATGATCTGAAAAAATACTTTATGTAAGGATATATATGTAGTGATTAGTCATGTTTTTTTATTTTGTTTTTACCTTTTTTTTTATTTTCTCATTTTTTTTTAAATACACTTCTTACCTTATGTTTTTCTCATTAATTTCTTTTAAATAGGCTTCTTATGCCTATTTATTATACCTGTTTATTGTTTTTATATTTTGCCATGTATCAGTATTAGTTTTGGTTATTTAAAAAAAAAACTTTTTGTTACTTTATTATTTGTATTCCAGTCTTTTTAACCTTAATCCCATGTCCCAAAATGAGAAATAGAAATTATTCATCGGGAATATTAGTATATATGACTTATGTATGTTACACGTTTTTTGAAATAAATAAATAAATCAATTGAAAATATCTCATATTTGATATTGAACTCCTAATATAAATGAAAACTAATTTAAAGTGGTACTTTAGGCACACACACATATTATGTGTACAAATCGCGTGAAGCCTCTAAATCGTATAATTTTCGGTCACAGCTGCTGAAGGGTTAATAGGAGTGGCTCAGATTGGTAAGGGGATGATTTGTTTAGCTGGTTTGCTGAAAGTATGGTTAGACTTATAGAACTGCGCGCAATATATTGTATAACCGAGTAAATATATATCCACCAACCAAGATGAAGATGTTTGTGTAGTTGTTTAAGTTGAAAGCACATAAATAAAATTGCCTAGGTCCTCACCAAAAAGTAACATATCCAATGTTGCACAAAAAACCTTTTTTTTAGAATTGATTTATTTCATAGATACATACATTTTTTTACTATATGTATAACGGCTCTTTAGACATGGCCTGTGTTGAGCCAAAACATTTACTCAATACATTGTTTTTATTACTATTTGTTTTTTTTTTTAATTATTAGATTATATACATTACATACAATAAATACAATAACAATTTACAGAATAAAAGTTATACAAAAAAAATTACACCTGGACTTTAATTAATTCACTTTCTACCTTGTCCTTTCCCTTTAAATGCGAATCTGTTATGTTTACTGTATTCTATCGAAATCTTTATTAAAGTTGCGGCAAAACGTGACCAATCCTGTGTAAAATCAATATAAAATCATTTAATTGAAAAATGAAATAAAACTACAAGCTAGAATTCCTGATTACTTAAAATCATTTATAATGGAAATGTAACGTTTTGGTGAGGACCTCAAAAATAAAACATAATAAAATAATGCGTTCATTGTTGACATCTCAACAAAGATGAAGAAGAATATGGAAGTGTGGGTTAAGGGATCACACGTGAACTCTTATGTAGTGTGTATTAAGGTCGATCAATACATCTAGTTCAGAAAATTTAAGTATCGTGGTTTTCAATCGTGGGTGGAATAGCGAATGTTACAAGTGTTTAAAGTGATCACTTAACCATCCAATGACAGCCCTGTAAATACCCAGACTCCCATATTCTTTTTCATCTATATTGATATGTCAATGTAAAAGTAACTCTTACTTAACTTTGTGAACAAGTACATACTTAGACACACTTACAAATCTTGTGAATTTTTAAAATCATTTAAAAGTAGTTTCCTAGTCTTTTAAAAATACTACATTCAAGATAAATACAAGATAGATACATGTGAGATGAAATAAATCATGTCTATTTAGAGCACAAATCTCTCTAAATCCATGTAAATTTAAAAGTCGGCAATTTAAACTGTCGAAGGTTACAATGTTAGCTTAAATATTTTTCAAACATTATAAAAGAGCATATTTTTCCGCAAATTTGTTCTCTGAATTCAAATTTACACATATTATAATGCTGTAAAAATATTTCAATATGATTTCCCGTTTAAATTTCCATAGTAATATGAATGATATCTTTAGCAAACATTATTTGATGTATATATTCCATTTGAATAGGCAGGAATATTTGGTAAAAAAATTCACGCGATAAAAGTGATGCTCTGCAAAATACAAAATAAATAGAAATAAAAAAATGATCACAACATGAGCTGCCACTTACAAAAAATAAATATTTTATGAAGGTTTGTAATATTTTGAAATATTTGGGTATTGAAATAATAGTATATAAACTGTTGTAACGATATAATTTATATTCGAAGCACTAACATTGTGATTTTCCATTTTAAAATTAAATTGTTTACTTGTTTTGAAATCACTTTAAGTATTGTATTATAACTTAATTATAATGTCTACCGGTTTCGAAGCTAACCACATCTTTATCAAGACTGATTAGTAATAAGTCGATTTAAACTGAAATTTTCTGGTGGAACTGCATTTTAAAGGATAAAATAATAACTATGTAGTTATTTTAATTATATTAAACACTTGAATAATAATATGTTACACGTGTGTAAAGTGATCACTTAAACCAGCCTATGACGGTCGTCAGCCCCGTAAATGCCCAGACTTCCATATTCTTCTTCATCTTTGATGAGATGTCAAAAAATAACTTCAATAATCCACTGAATTGAGTTTTATTTTTATTTACGACTAGTTTCGAAAACGACAATTTTTTTCATCTTCTGGTACAAATTAATTAGTTTTAATTTGTACCGGAAGATGAAAACAATTGTCGTTTTCGAAACTAGTCGTAAATAAAAATAAAATTCAATTCAGTGGATTATTCAAGTGTTTAATTTAATTAAAATAATCATGTCATTCCACAAAGTTAATGCCGAATCAATAAATAATATAAGTATGTAGTTTTTAACACATTAATTCGTGACGGGTTGTGGTCCCGTGGTTAGTGTCATGGACTCTTAAGACAGTTCGAACTGAAAAACTCTTAAGAGTTTTTCAGTTCGAACCCACTCTACCACAATTTGATACCTATTTCTAATAATGAGCCGCTTAGGCTCACAGGAATAGTATAAAATTAAAATATTTGTGTTAATAATAAAAACACAATCATTTATTTAAAAAAAAAATACATTAGTAGTTGTTATTTTTTTATTAATAAATTACAATGTCGTAGACTCTAAATCATAATTCGATAACTTTTATCATTTTATATGTTAATTAAAATACAGTTAATTACACAACATGAAAGATAAATGATAAGTAGAATGTCAAAATTGAGTTCTACAAATTTAACCCCAAACCTGTAAATTAAAGTAAATAAATCATATTTAATTTTTAAATATCTATTGAGAGCACGACCATTCAAAATCAATGAAAATTTTATAAGGGTATAACTTTTTTGTATGTGCACACATACATTTGATTTTCATAGAATAATAATGGGTTTACAGTATACCACAATAAGATTTCCGGTTCACAGTTGCATGGTAATTATTGGATTCTCGCGACCCTTACCCTTAAATATATTAATCCTACCCCAATTATGCCGGTCGAATTATGAATTTGTTTTCAACTGGGAATAATTGCTAGTCGCCTCGATAGCATTGCGACACGGAATATATCCATTTTGCGAAAGCTCGTTCGTTGCGGTTCGAAGCTATTGGGCAATATTGAATAGCCTGGCAGCATAACTTATTGATATTTACTTCAAATTTATACCATCGTTCGTCTATGAAAGAATACATAAAAATATTGAGGTAATATATTTATATACGAAATGTGCTCAGTAGCTTATTTCTTTGTACCTTTAAAATTTACTACTGTTTTACTTTTTCAAACCAAATAGTCATTTGAAAAAAAACTATGATAATATTTATCAGTATTATTTTCATGTTTTTATCTTTGAAGATGTAAGTAAAAGTAGGTACTTATCTTAATATAAAAAAAAATATACAATGATTAAAGTATTGATATTTTTTTTTATTTTATTAAAACTTCATGAACAGAAAAGAAATAACTATATTGGCGGGCTAGTTGCTGAAAAGCAATATCTTCCAACCCACCAAAAACAGACTAGTGATATTTGGTAATAACGTTTGATACCATACATAGCTGTTCGCAATCAGATAGTGCTTGAACATTTAAAAAAAACATTAATAACATGTTGTTGATAATGAGATAGGCAAAGGAAAAAGAGACTTTAGGGAAGGAGGTAGAGGGAAAAGGGAGGAGGTAAATATATTTATATATATATATATATATATATATATATATATATATATATATATATATATATATATATATATATATATATATATATATATATATATATATATATATATATATATATATATATATATTCGTAAATACGTTGTTCATTACTTAGGGATATTATGTTGATAAGATGTTAAATGTTTACTTTGATGTTTGGTTTTACATATAAGGGTTTCACATTACACATTTCATCATCCATATAGATGAATTAGCTAATAGCAGGCATTACCTTGAATTATGTGTAATTATATATAACGTTTCAGCGATAAGGTCATGTAAGTTCTACATACGTACAAGAAATACCTTATCAGTATTGTGTGTTCTAATCTGTATGCATAAATACCAGATTAAATTCCACAAGGGGTTGTTATCTTGATTTTAATTGATATCTCAAGAGAGATGAAGTAAATTAGCTTAAAATATTAATATAAATTTAAAAATAGCTATGTATTTACTTAGCTTGATCCAAGAAACCGTATTCTAAAATACATAAGTAGTATATAAATTTATTAACAGCATTTTGAGTGTGTCCAAATACTTAAGTATTTGTGAACAAGTATTCGGACATACTGGTCAAATTTTAAGGTGAAATAATAAAAATGAAAATCATATTTACTGGCGTTTTTCATGTGTGTAATTATAATCCAGGATTCGGACTTCACATACTAATAAAAGAGTTTAGGCTAAATAAAAAGCTTCTTAACATTTCACCAATAGATGTTTCTAGTGAAGTTTTAGTATTTCAAGAACAATGTTTCGAAATTGGTTCATAAATATAGAACTTCCAAGAATTTGAGTAGTGTGGTTTGACAATCATGGGTAGAGATGGTGAATGTTACACGAGTGTAAAGTGATCACTCAAACCAGCCTATGACTGTCGTAAGCCTTGTACACGCCCAGACTTCCGTATTCTTCTTCATCTATGTCGAGATGTCAAAAAAATAATATGATCTTAAAAAGAAATAAATGTTGATATTAATTTTATGTTAAGTATGGTAATACGCAGATTGGAACGGAAGGTCTGTTGAAGGTGTAACATTCACCAATTCTATCCATGATTGACAACCACTCAAACTACTCAAATTATTGGAATTTCTAAATAAATTGTTCAAATTGGAAACAAATTGCTTAAATTGACTTGAATTTCACTAGAGACATCTTGGTGAGATGAAAAAAGCTCAATTTTTATATTAAGTAGATATTCTTTCATTTGTATTTGAGGTTCGAATCCTGGATTATATTCACATGCATGAGAAACGATAGAAAATATCCATTTGATTTTATTTTAATTTTATCTTATTTTTTGACCAGTTAATTTATTTACAACATTTTGAGTGTGTCCATATACTATTGAATCATTAAACAAGTATTTGGACATACACATCAAAATGTTGTAAAAATTTAATTAATGATTTAAGAATTTCATCAAATAATCAATAAATAATTATCAATGTAAATAATTAATTCAACTCCCAAAAGTACATTCTTATTTAAGTTTTCTTGTCTCGTAAAAAAATGTTGATGGTAGATTTTTAATGATTAAAGAAAACACTTTTTATACCAGTTGACTTTTATTAAAGACTGCATTTTTTAGAAGTTAAACTTCTATCATTCAGGTCTGTATAATACCTTATGTTAATGTTATTGTACAGACCTGAATGATGGAAGTTTAACTTCTGAAACATGTAGTCTTTAATAAAACTCAAGTGGTATAAAACAAGTGTTTTCTTTAATCATTGTAACATGTCTTACCACGAAGTTAATGCCGAAACAATAAATAAAATATGGTACATTTATATGTTATTTTAATAAAATAATATCTATAAGGTAAAAATTCTAGCAACTAAAAGAATAAAAAAAAAACTGTTTAAATGCGCAGTATACCATTTGGGATGGAAAAATTAATAATCCGTCAAACAGCGGAAGCGGGAAATGCGCATCCCTCCCTGTAAACGTTAACCGGAAATAGCTTCAGACCACAAAGGGGGTCTCCGCTTTAATGAGTTTCAGGAGGACAGCAAAGCCTAGAGGAAACAGCCTTAATTAACTTATTTCTTTGATCCATTTAGCACATCCTTATGCCCTGAATATAATTGTTTCATTTTTTTTACCATTATTTTGTTAATGTTCTTTTACCAGTAAAGTTTTTTGGTATAAAATACTTTGATTATTATGCGATAAAGTTGAACAACCTGCTGCAACTTTCCATAGCGTCATTAAAAATAGAAACTAAGTATGGAAGAGCTTTTTATAAGTGCAAAGTGGATATGGGTAAATCTGAAATAGATCACATCGACGTACCCTACGTAAAGTGATCTAACTACATTTTTGTCAATTTTGAGATATTTGGCGTATGTTATCGTAACTGACCGTTATCTACAAATATAAACAAACAAAAAAAATTTATTACGCCTTGTTTTCAGGCATATAAGACGCTATCTACATCGAATTTTCGAAATGAACTGAACTCCTATAACGCTAACTACTTAATTTTGAAAAAGCATAAAGTTTTCAAACGATTTAACAGATTATTCAATCGTGTTTTTGAATGCATAATACTAGTTTAAAATTTCGGGTAAAACTGATAATTACTAAAAAATACGTTGATAACCACAAAATGACTGCCGAATCAATTAATAGAATTACATTTCACTTGACACGACTTGATTCGAAAATACAAATGTATTCATCAACATGTAATCACAAAACCTAACGAGCAAAAAATCAAAAGCGGTTAAGGGTGGACCTTGGTTTAGTGGAAACTTAGACGATAATGGTGTAGAATTTTAGCGAAGCTTTTTATTAATAATGTTACTAAAATTTATATTTTTTTCTAATAATCAATGTTTTTCTAATAACGCCTGCATCCTAAGAGTGTTGCTGTACGGATGTGAGTCGTGGCACCTCACCAAAGCTCAAAGCAAGAAACAAGCAAGTTTTGAAAATAGATGCCTGAGGCGAATACTGGGTATAAAGTGGTATGACTTCGTCAGGAATGACGATGTGAGGAGAAAAACTCAATAGCCCCTCATACTGGAAGTCCTTAGAATGCCACCTGAGGGCATCAACCCCTCATGTCTCTTCTTCCAACCCCGAGGATTCCGGCGCCCCGGAAGGCCGCTGACTACCATTCACTGATTATACTCAGCGGAACTTCGAGACGCCGGACTGACCTGGGAGGAAGCCAAGGAGATGGCGCGTGACAGAGTGACTTGGAGACGTCTCGTGTTGGCCATATGCTCCACCTAGGGAGCGAACATGGAAAGAAGAGAAGAAGAAGAATAATCAATATGTTATTTCACAAAAAAGGCCTTACTTGATGAAACAATAATATGGTTCATTAAGCTTCCGGCTGCGCTGAGGGCCGCAAAACACCTCGATTTTTTTAAAAATAAAATTGTTTTACTATTTTAGAATAAAGGTATATTGAAAATATATTTTTATGTATTTTAACCTTTAAATAACTTATTTTTTCAAATCCATATCTACATAAGTAATAATACTCATTTTTTCAATACAAAAACAGTCTTAAAGAAAAAAAATCAATTACCTCAAATGTTACCTCTGTTGAAGAAAATTAAGTTAAAATTAAGTTGCTTTTGAAGGTTTGTAGGGCCTCAATGCATAATCAATCAATTTTATATTTCTTTCGTTGTAATTTTATAAATGAATATTGTAAAATATGCCATCGGCACGGAAAATTCAGTGAGGGCACATTATCGTAAGTTGTAAATTGTTATTATACATGTGATGAAACAAACAAACAAAATTCAGTAACGACAACAGTATGTTTGATAAAATATGTAACTTGTGAACAATATTATGAATTTTTCAACAGTAATGAATAATTTCAAAGAAGAGTACGATGAAGCCGACAGAGACAAAAAGCCATTAATATTGCAAAATTGTTAGAAAACTTATAGTGAGTACAATTTGTGTGTAATAGAAAGTACAGGATGTAACAGAACCTTTTATTGAGTTCAAATTTTCTTTAAAATATAAACATTATATTTTACGTATTATATAGTATTTTCTTCACTGTATGGTATAATAATAATATTAATATGACAGGCACAGTGGCGTAGTTGTGTAGACGCTCGACTACGAAACTTGCGTCGCGGGTTCGATTTTCGCTAAGTGCAAAATAAATTCAAGATTTTCAATACTACTTTGAGTGCTATTGTGAATATATTTATTAATATTTTAACTTCTTTTTATTAAATACAATAAATCTTTCAATTTGTTTTGTAAAAAGTAAGAATTTGATTTTAAGGCGTCCAATTTAGTTTGTAAAACGTATGAGTTGAAGTAAAAAACCTGTGTTGGTATACGTCGATGAGTAAACGATTTTTTTTTCGTTATATTATTTACAAAAAATATTCAATTTAAAACTATTTTTGCGAGCCTAAGCGGCTCGTTTGTAGAAAAAGTATCAAATTTTGGTAAAGTGGGTTCGATTTCTAACTCAAGAGTCCGCGACACTAACTACGGGACCACAACCCGACACAAATGTCTTTATATGCTAAAACGTCATTTTATGCCTTATAAGGACTCTAATCCATCCTACAACTGGTCATAAAAGGGAAGATTGAGGGTCGCAGAGGAGTTGGAAGAAGGCAGCTTTCCTGGCCTTGGAACATTTCAGAGAGGACCGGGATGAGAGGTGTGGAGGAGCTGTTTCCTGCTGCCCAGGACAGACAAAGTTTCTCCTAAATGGGTGAAGAAGAAGACGAAATCGAAAAAGAAGAAGATATGCCTTTTATTCTTCATTCAAACCCTAATCCGCACCTAATTGTGCATAGGGCACTGCATCATATAAACGCAGTGTTATCTTGATCGTTAACACATGAAGGAAAGATCAACCCTCCGCTTCCGGTACCAGTCCTAGGTAATATTGAATAAATATAAAAAATCACTTATATTTATTTGACCCCCCCTGGGAATCGAACCCGGGACCTCCAGTACGGTTGCCCAGCGTGCTGACCATTACACTACGGAGGCGATCTTATATGCTTAAGAGCCTTTAATGATTTATATATAATCAAATGTCCTTATATGCCAAAAATACTATTAAAGTAAACCGAGAAAAACAATCTTAATTTTTATGCTCATCCTGTACAATTATGAATATGGAAATATGTGTAAATAATATCCTTGCTTGTCACAGTTGTGAAAGTTGAAATTACAGCCGGAGCTAACTCAAATCAAACTTCGTAGTTCGTACGCCTCACTATTTGAAAACCAATGAAAATAACTTACTCTATGTAGAATACATTATTATCTGTTGAAGTTGACTGGGAACATCTGTATTAGGAACATTCACTATTAGATTTGAGTTTTATTTATACTATCGGGAATGAAATGTCGCTTCATCGTATCAACTTGTTGACAATTCATGAACTAAAATTCTCATTAACTCAATTCAAATTAGCCTCCCGTATGATTTGTGTCAATTCTTGATGGTCCTCATATTTGAATTATCCTCCCTTCAGATTTTTCTTCTTAGGGGTTATAAATGACCCCAATTAAAGAAGAAAAAATACAAAACTAATAAAACCACAATTTTTTTTTCATTTATATATAGTTTTTATAATAAATAATAAGATTACATAAAAGAAACGATTGAAAAAAATAGTGAAAATGTTTAAAATGATAGAGAAAGGAGAGTGAATGCTGAGAACATTGCCCTTAAAGATGTATCTTACAAAAAATGTCGCTATATAAATAATTAAATTTCTAATTATTATTTTGATTACTATAAACATTGTGAATTATGCATGAAAATCAGTTGTAACCAATATAATAAAAGCTAAACAGCGAAAGTTAAAATGATAGTACAGAATGGAGTCCTGGTACCAATCAAAATTTTTGGATGTGAAGCATGGAATTGGCAAAAGATTGATGAAAACAGACTGAATACAGTCGAAATTCGAACTCCCAGACGTATGTGCAGTAAAATGATATATGATAGATATTCAAATGGTGAAATAAGGAATGAATGCAAGGCTGATATAAGCATTATCGATTAAATGAAGAGAGGTGTGTTAAGGTGGTTTGGACATGTTGAACGAATGAGTGAGGCAAAGATTGTAATTTTTTTAATAAGGCATAAAAAACTTGGCTTGATCACGCATGTAAAATATTTATTAGTAGTTAGGTCAGGAGTCGAAATAATCGGCGAGTATGTTTGAGGAGATGCATGAGTGTGGATGTGGCCAAGATTGTTTGCAAACACAGAGTAGTGTGGTGTTTTATCACCCCTGCGAGAAGGCGGCGTTAGTGGTTGATGGTTAGTTTGTTAGTTTTAGTTTTTAAAAAAAAATTACTTTATAATTACCGTCTTAATTAATTAGGTATAATATGTATATCGTACATACTTGTACTCGTAAACCTTTCTTTTAATAGCAAGTTTAAAATAGACCCGCAATCGCAGGGTCTATTTTAGATTTGCTGTTTTTTTGTCATCCACGTCACGAGTTCAAAGGGTTAGTACATTTGATTACCGTGCTGAAGGTCTCAGGTTCGATTCCCGGGATTAAAACGGATAAAAGTATTATTTCACACAAATACATTCATTTTATATTATACTGGACTTGATACCTGAAGCGTAAGAATAATCATATTGTCTTCATACAAAAAATTGTATCAATTTGATATAGTGCTCTTTGCACTATCGGATGCTGATGTTTGCCAGTATTAGTACTATTCTTATGCTTTTAATGTCGAGAAATATATTTCTTCTCACACCATACAAAACAAGTCAAGGAATATTTTATGTATACAACTTTACTTTATTGTTCAAATGAACATTTATTTAAAAGTAATTATTTTTATTTTCAGTAATTTTTCGATTTTATCAATAATTCATTTGAAGCTTTTTTTTCTCAAAATATCATGAAAATCTTTTAAAATCTCATTGTAAATCTGGGTCTAAAAAGGTGGAATTAGTAAACAATAGTACTATAAATGTACTGAAAATATGTATAAATTTTGGTGAAATGGGAGAATATAAAATCAGAGCTTAATAATAATAAAAGGAGCATTTTATATTACGAAAAACGTATTTGGAAAATGTACGATTGCTGAATTTTCCTCCAGTATTATCAAACAAAAATTTGAAACTTTAAAGTTCTGGCCTTTAAAATGGAAGGAACTTAATTTTTTTTTCAAGCCAAGAATTTTACAAAATTGTAAAATGAAGGAATTCGCTACCTCATAAAACTTGAAACCGTCATTAGGGTTCGCTATATCAGGTCATAAAGTCTATATAAGGGAAATCCTTAGTACTTTGTTGGCTAGTATTGTTTCGTTTTTTGTTTACTGAAATGTCCTTAAATATCCCGAAACTCGGAAGGCATTGTTTATGAAAGATATGGGAGTAGGGGAAATATTAAGGTAAAAGTGAATTGCGATCCGTTTCAATGGATAGCCTTATTCTGATATGAGGTATTACAGGGTGATGAAGCCGACGAATTAAAGAAATGAACACATACTTTTGAATACAGAAATATGAATAAAAAAAGTTTTCAAACCTAGGTAGAATGGTGAATATCACACAGTGTATAAATTTATCACTGAAACTAGCCAACAACAGGTCATAAGCTCTGCAAATGCTTAGATTTACATATTCTATCCAACTATTTGGAAATATCCATTAGAAATATCTTAATAAATAAACACCTAGTTATTCCTTTATTTATTGTTTTTACAATGTATTTTGTTTGTAAGAAGTTGAATCACTCGTAGAAGTTTAATAAATTAACAGATGTAATTTTTTTTTTAATTTTTGAACACAAATTTGAACAAACTCAAAATAATGTTATAAAAAAGTAGTGCTAAAAAATCTGTTCTAAAAAATATGTCAAAATAAATTCAATCAATTTTCTTCAAGCAATTTTTTATGAGTCCACCTCCATAGTGCAATGGTCAGCACGCTAGTTTACCATTCTGGAGGTCCCGGGTTCGATTCCCAGGGAAGAGATTAAATAAATGAAAGTGATTTTTCACTGTAAAATTCATTCAATTACCTTGGGCTGGTACCTGAAGCGGAGGGCTGATCACCTTTCCTTCATGTGTTAACGATCAAGATAACACTGCGTTTATATGATGCAGTGTCTTATGCACCATTGGGGTGCAGATAAGGGTTCAAAGAATATGTTATGACATGCAATAACTCTAAAGTGGATTAAATCAATAATTGTGATTTAAAATTTAGATACGCCAAAAGTATTCTAAACAACAAAAACGTGTAAAAATATTACTTGTCACTTTAAAAGCTTATTGAAAATTGGTAAATTAAAAATTAATACAAAGTGTAAAAAAAATCAATTAATTTTCTTCAACCATTATGAAAAGAAAAATTGCTTGAAGAAAATCGAAAGAATAATTTTTTCACACACAAAAACCTCATTTCTGTTACCTCATACATAGTACGTACGTGATATGTGTACACGTTAAAAAAAAAACGGTAATTTCACTGGATATAGTCTGTTCACGCATAAGAATCTCATTCGTTAACAAACCGATGAATTCAATAAATGGCCGAAGTAATGGCCTGAAATACTGGCATAAATGGCCTCGTATTTTTGAATTTTAATGCCCTTTAAAAAGAATTTAGTATCTAAAAATGAATACACTAAGAATCCGGTTGTAAATATTTGCCGTGTTGCTTTTTAATCGAAATATGTGACAAAAGGTATTTTTTTACTTGAAATAAGAACTTTTGCATAACATTTTGAGTAAGTATATCTAAAAAACCCAATTCAAATCTGGAATTCTCCACTTGGATTTCGGAAGCTACAGATGCTTTCATATATGGGTTTGAATTTGGTATATACACTTAAAGCCCAGCATTCGATTCATCGACCGTAATTTAATCTTAATCCAGATAACATTTAACATAATTGATTTTTATCTTAAAACACCTTTTTGTATTAAAAAAATAAGTTTAACAAAAAAAATATTTTTAAAACAAAAGAGTTATTGAAAGGTAGGGAGTTTTAAAAAAATCCAAAAATATTCATTGGATAAATATTCTAAAAACATATGCACATTGTTTTAAAAAACGTAAAAATGAAGGGCCGTGTAACCTCTTCGGGGGTCGGTGACTGAATTTTGTGCTTGTGAGTATGGCTCTAAGTTTATATTCAAGCACTTGGATGGAAGTTTCTGTAGCTTCCTTAACTAGTCGTTATAATAAAATATTCAAGTGAAAGAAAAACAAGTGTTTTATTTAAAATTTAATCTATAATTATATTGACATCTCAACATACATACATACATTAAGAATAATATGGAAGTCTGTGTATTTACTTAGCTTACGATCAGCAAAAGTTGGTTTAAATTATCACTTTACACACGTGTTACATTCATTTTCTAGTTTATTTTATGGACTGATTTCAAGAACTACAGTTGGTATTTTCAACTTTTGAAAATAACAGTATCAATTGTAGGAACTAGTCGTTTTTACATTATTTAACTTATTCAATAAAGTAATTACGTCGAATTAGGTGTTAAATATATTGTTAAAAAAAAATTAAAACACTCTCCTTATCATCCACTGTTTAGTTTTTGTAAAACTACATTTATAAACACTTATTTGTGACTACCGGTTTTGGTAAATCATTCCATCGTCAGGTCATTAAAATAAAATTTTTACGATTTGACATTTGTATAAAAATAAAAATTTTAAACAGAGAAAGAGAAGGCAAATGAATCGTGATGGGAATTTCACTATTGAAAATATTCATTTATTTTCTTTCTATCTTTTAAAATTTTATTTTTATATAAATGTCATTTCTTAATAATTTTATTTTAATGACCTGACGATGCAATGATTTTTCCCAAATCGATAGTCATGAATAAGTGTCTATAAAAGTGGTATTACACAAAGTTAACAATGGATGAAATGCAGAGTATTTTATTACAATACCAAAAAGTTATCAATGCTTTTAACATACAAAATATAAAAAAATAAATATTAATTTTAAGATATTCATATTAAATCTTTAGATCACGTGACGTCTTCAACAACAACAAAAAATTGTATTCAGAATAAAATGCCCTTAAGAAAAATTCTAAAAAAGGCTTATTTTGCAAATTACGGTCGCATTATATTTCTTCCTGCCACGATTTTCGCATCTCTCTTCGCACGGTTATTCTGGCCAATCACGACTCTTGATTCTGACACAAATACCCTAAAGCCTCCCTATACCGCCGCTTCCGTCCCACGGCCACCCTCGCCCCATGAATGCCTGGTAATAAATATGATAAATTCTACCCAGTTTTTACAACACCCTCATGCGGATATGATGAAACTGTGGTTCGCCGAGGTAATTGCTGATGTGAAGCAATTAAACGTTACTCGTATTGAAGTTTATTGAAATTTATTTTGATAATTTTTGAAAATAAAACGTTTTTTGTTGTTTTTATTCTACCTAATTGTGGAAGGGATTTGTTGGATTGGACGCACTTGAAAGTTAAATTATGTGTTTTATTTATTTTTATAATTTTTTTGATCCCCGAATCCAATATTTTTTTTGCAAAAATATGTAGCCTTTAAAAAAAATTATGTAATATTTTATTTGGAAAAATTATATATTTCATATTCAAAAACCTAATTAACCTAATGCTATGAGAAGTAAAGTTTTTATGTGTACACAAATACATAAATACAATGTGTTTATTTATTATTATTTTTATTATATATCGATTCGGCATTATAACTTTCTGGAATGACATGTTGATTTTTTTTTTAAATTATAACTTGCGATAAACCACTCAAAAAGTTTAAAAGAAAACACTTGTTTTTTACTCAAGTGGTAAAAAACAAGTGTTTTCTTTAATCATTCTAACATGTCTTACCACAAAGTTAATGCCGAAACAATAAATAAAATAAAGTTTTATTTTTATTTCACACGACTATTTTCGAATTCTTAAAGATATTTTCATCTACAGGCGAAATTGAAAACTAACGAGCAAAAAATATTAAGAGGTATATATAGAGGTTGATAGGGTAATAAATATAGGGGAGGGGGCGGTTAAGGATCGGAATTTTATCTAAAAGGAAACATAGATAATAACGGTGACAGTATTTAAAACAGTAAATTATTAATTAACATTTATCTGAATTAAAATTTTTATGTATTTCTAAATTTTCGAAAGTATTCATGACTTGACCTTTATTTGTAACTTTGTAAAATGAATGTTATAATTAAAGTGTTTGTGAGTCAAATGAGTGTTTAGTTTCCATGATACGAATTGAAACTTATTAAGTGGTTAAGTACAAGTATTTAATTTTTTTACATGTCATTATTTTCATGAAAATCACCCTTTATGATATATTTTTACAACATTTTGAGTGTGTCCAAATACTTGTTCACAAAATCTGGATTTTCTCCAATTACAGGAGTTATTTTCATATTATTTTTTGATATCTCATCAAAGATGAAGAAGAATATGGAAGTCTGGGCATTTACAGGGCTTACGACCGTCGAAGGCTGGTTTAAGTGATCACTTTACACACGTAATATAAGAGTTTCTGCTTAGTAAAAAGCTTCTTTACATCTCACCAATAGATGTCTCTAGTGAAGTTCTAGTGATTCATGAACAAGGTTTCTAAATTGGTTCATATATATAGAACTTCCAAGAATTTGAGTAGTGTGGTTGTCAATAATGGGTAGAATTGGTGAATGTTACACGTGTGTAAAGTGATCACTTAAACCAGCCTATGACGGTCGTAAGCCCCGTAAATGCCCAGACTTCCATATTCTTCTTCATCTTCGATGAGATATCAAAAAATAATATGATATATTTTTATGTTAAGACAAATATTTTTTTAATGAAACATACTATTTTTAAAACATAATTTAATTCTCAATAATTTTTTCGTTTCCGTTAACATTTTATGAAATCTTATAACGATCCCTTGAAGGTATTCACAATACTTGTCAAAAAAAATTGTTAAAAAATTAAACACTTTTAATTTATTAATGAAAACACGACTAGTTTTGAGAACTAAAGATGTTTTCATTCACAAGTAAAACTACAGGCTTATTAATGATCAAAATCTAACCATTGACGTTAATGAAAAAAGAGGTCTTATACAAGTGTTTATTTTTATATATAAATCATCACTTTATCCATGTCGAAACGAAATAAAATATTTTTAATTAATGTTTTACTTAGTAAATACCACTATTTCTTAAAAGCTACTGTGACACGTGTTTCGATGCATTCCGCCCCATTTTCAAACACCGTATAAAAATGATACGGAATGCATCGAAACACGTGTCACAGTAGATTTTAAGAAATATTGGGATATACTAAGTAAAACATTGATTAAGTATAGATAGATTTTACCACAAAGTGGCTGCCAAATCAATTAACGAAATAAAATAAATAATATGAAGATTTAAACCCGTAAAATTTTAAAATGAATGTGTGAATCACACCGGATTTCCAAAAAACTTTTTTATCTTTGTGTAGATATTGAAAATATTTTAAGCAATTTTATATTTAAATGGTGCCAAGAATATTTTTAAAGTTTGACAAGCGATCACTTGAATTTAATACATTGAAGTTCGTCTCTCCCTAGCGTTAATTCCGCGACATCACCGCGAAATTCGATGTCACCTCGAGCAACCCCTATATAGCCTTTTTCTGAAGGGTCCACACCCTGTTCTACCACCATTTCACCAGAAAAGTGAAAGGAAAGGATGTATGGATTTCAAGGAGAGGCAGTATAGAGATCGGTTAGGATTATGGCAGTTGGTAATTGTCAATGTTCGGAATTTTGTATCATTGGATCATCTTTCCTTTTTTTATAATATATACATATAATTGTGTTTTTATTATTAACACAAATATTTCAACTTTACTCTATTTCTGTGAGCCTAAGCGGTTCATTTTTAGAAATAGGTATCAAATATTGGTAGAGTGGGTTTGAACCGAGAAACTCTGACTTAAGAGTACGCGACACTAATCACGGGACCACAACCCGACACCAGTTTAAACCATCCTTTAAATTTTTCATTTAAAAATCATGTCGGATTTTTCACATGAATCTTCTTTAAAAGCGAAAAAGTTACCAGTCTGATGATGTCGGTAACGACGAAACCCGGCCGCTGGTCAAATAAAAAAGTGGAAAAGCTAAAAATATTGGTTTTAATCTAATAATAAATTAAAAATGCAATTCCATCACGAAGTGTCAGTGGATAATATAAATCTATGAAAAAGTTACATACAAAAAATGTTTATAACATGTATCTATTTGTAAACTACAACTGTCTTGTTCACAATTTTTAAATATAATTGTCGTATGACGTAATAATTAAAATATCATCCGATAGGGTGACTGATTTTGTACCACCCTGTACATACATATACAATTTGTATTTAAGTTATAAGTATTTGTTTTGTACTTTGACGTAATTGAACTATATCTAATTTGAACTGTTTTGTCGAAACGTTATCAATTTTGCGGTAAAACTAACCGATATAAAATATAAACACAGTCGTCACAAGTAAATATTATTAATGACTTTTATCGATTTATTGGTTGAAGGTCAAATGAGGTTAAAGCCCCCAATTATAAATAATTTATTAAAACATTGTCTTAATTAAGAAATACATATATTTCAAAATAATTTTTACTTCATATTAAGTTAATAAAGTTTTAAAGTTAGTGTAAACAAATTTGTCAAATAAATTTAAAGATACTTTTCACATTTTGAATGTAAATGTTTGGTTTTACTAATAAAATAAATGTCTCGTCGACATTTCAACAAAAATTGGTAAAATATTAGATTTCGTATTTTTTTACAGATTCTTTGTGTTACATTTTATTGACTTTATAAAATAAAACTAGTTTATTTTTAACCACTTTTTATTGGTCCTTTCTGCAAGCGGTTTTGACAAGAATTTTGTCATCATCAGGGCAAAATAAGTACATATTGAACCCTAATGATGACAAGGTTCTTGTCGAAACCGGCTGGAGAAATGTAACAATAAGAAGTTGTTAAAATCAAAGCAGTTTTCATTTTTCATCGAATCAAAGAACAGTTTGTCCTTTAATGTAGGATACAAAGTTAATTCCCTATAACGTAAATTAGTTTTTTTTTCCTATAACGTTAGCAGCAGTTTTTTTCCCTATAATGGTGGTCCACTGGCAGTAGGTCAAGTCATTCCCGTTGGTTAAAATGTAAAAATACAATTTTAAATAATTTATTTACCCCTTATAACGTTCCCCCGATAACGCAGAACCTATCTCAGCGTTATAGGGAAATTTTCCGTATAAATGATTATTGCAATGTTCATATGGTGGATAAAATAATGTAACACTCATTACGTTCGTAGGCCAACAAAAAGGTCTACCAAATAGTTTGGACGGATCATAAATTGAAGTTGCGTGTTATATCTGACGATATTTTATTCATCGATAGTCCTTCCTCGATCCTTGAACCAGGATCGACCACTAATAGCGAATATTAAATGGCAATATTAAGACCTTTTAATGTAGAATTCGACGATACCGAATGAATAATTCAATAAATATTTTGTATCAGTCATCGTAAAAATTTATTGAGTAATAAATGTCGTTTTAATTTAAATAACTATCAATAATTTAAAAAAAATTTGTTAATGACAGTAAAGTATGCGAATATCTATAAAAAATATTGTTTTGTAATGTACGTGAAATGAAATTCTACAGTATATTTAACTAAAGGATAAATTTAAAGAATACTTTTAAACGAGGTATAATAACAAAAAAATACAGATTTAAATTTAGAATTTATGATCGTAAACTGTCCAGAAAAAAAAACTTATTTATTATCTATAAAACTAATTACTAAAATTATTTTATTTTATTATTAATTTATTGATCTCATTAAATGATGCGAAACGCATCGAAACACGTGTCACAGTAGATTTTAAGAAATAGTGGTATTTACTAAGTAAAACATTAATTAAAATAATTAATTATCGTCAGATTTAAATTTTATAAATTTCTTTAAATTAAAGATCTTCAATGACTTAAAGTAAAATTATAATTAATTACCTTCACCTTTTTACTAAGCCAAATTTATCAATGGCAAAAAAGTCAATTTTTGCAACCAAAAAAATATGAAAGTAACAAATGAAAATTATGTATTGAAAACTTGAAATTGTACAAATTGTGTTTTTGGAACTTTGTTTGCATTATCTGTAGAATTGTATAAATGAACTAAGATTTTAATTATTTAATTAAAACAATATATTTTTTTAAAGACTAAATATTTTTTTCTATTTCAATAAACGTATTAAAAAGAAAAGATAGAAAAAATATATTTGCAATGCGTAGTTTAAATCACTAATTACAAACACTTTGACATTAATCAGACAATATAATACGTATAAGGTGACTTAAAACAATGCAAATAACAGCAGAGTTTAGAAATAAATAAAAATAATTATTTAACATATTAAGTTAAGACACATAAAGCTAGAATGGGATTAAAATACTGCTTCAATGTATGAAAAATTGATAAAAGAACTAATTTAGAATAAAATCATTAAATAAAAAGCAAGGACATCGTAAAAAGAGTGTAATAAGTATCATTAAATGTAATCTAATCAAAATATTAAATCATAAATCATTTTAAGTGAATTTGAAAGTTTAGTACAAATACCACAAATAATCCTTTTAATATACCATTGAAATATAATTTATCTAAAATGAATAATTATGATGTAAAGTGCAAGAGAATATTATTGCTTTTCAACGACGTATTTTCCAGCATTTTCAAGCTCGACTTGTCTAAAGATGGTCTCCTTTTTAGGTTTGGTAGAGTACTGATCCATTTTATCAAAGATGATCCCCTCCATTCCTAGTGCCTTCAGCTTATTAATATTGTCTTTGTTATTATTGTCGGTCCCCCAACAGAAATGGATAAGCCCAGCATTACGTACCAATAGAATAAGAGAAGGATCTTTCAGCAAATTTGACGTTTGAGTCACGACGCCTAGTATACTTGCATTTACTGCGAATTTCACAGCAGCCGGAATGCTGTTGCAACGAGAGTCTTCATATCTGGGTACATCAAATACTCCCTCAGTCAAGAACATTGTGCTGAAGAGGTTTTGCTTCAATCTCATAGCGGTGCAAACATCAGGATCGAAGCAGGTGAAAAATACCTTTCTAGATCCGTTGAAACGCATAGCTACGTCGATAATTTTATCTAAATACAGGTTCAAATCAATTGTGTGTGACAATTCTAATCCACCATCTGCTGTAGCAACAGGCCATTTTATTTCCATATCAAAACCAACATTTGGGTCTATTTTGGAAAATAGATCAGAGAATAATGGAAACGGTTCTGGAATCGTTTCATCAAAAGTGTAAATTCCTTCTCTTTTTTCAACTTGATGGTACACTCTTATGTCTTGGAGTTCTTTGAAACTAAGGTCTTGTACATCAAACACAACCATGTCATTGTAAACTTCGTCCAATTTGGTTTTTGTCATCAAACAAGCGTGGAAATCGTGATAGATGACGGGGACAAGATCTTTTGACAGCTGGATATCGAATTCCACCATATCAGCTCCACTCTCCACCGCTTTTTGGAATGATACAAGAGTGTTTTCTCTGTACTTATTGTCTCCTTTGCCTTTAAAACTAGATCCCATACCGCGATGTCCAACTTCTAATCCTTTCCAAGAGTCGTTCCAGTAATTTGAGTATGACACTTTCATGTCACTGAGAGAATTGCTAATTGGAAGCACGATAAGATAAGTCCCTTTCAATGTTCCTATAGGCAGATGATTGTTTAAGCATAAAATAGGCAAGACTAGTTTTCCTTTGGATGCTTTCAAAGCGGAAGCCATTATGTTGCTGTATCCTAAATGAACTACTTCGCCAGACCCCTTCTCGTAAAAGTCGACTACAAAAGTGTTGACGACGTCGTTTGGAACTGTGACGTTGAACACTAAGTAGTCATCTTTTGAATATATGCGACCATATTCTTCTTGATAGCCAAACTTGGAATCCTCTCCATTTTGATTTGCACATTCGGTAATCACGTTTTCAGCTTCATTGACAGCAGCACAATCCAGCTTAGAACTGAACGGAGTTAGTTTAACGTAAACCGTTTTATCAGCTTGATTTTCTCCAAACGTCAACGATTTTTCAGGGATCGTAAATTGGTAAAGTTTTCCAGCAGAGAGCCAGCCATTGTCAACTTTCTTAAATCCAGAAAACTCTCCGAAAATATCGTACTCTCCGTCGTTCGATGGTTGATCAGTGATTTTGATGTTGCGTGGAGTCAGGTTCGATTCCCATTTGCGTACAATAACTTGACGAGGGTTAGGAGCAATAATACAAACACAGTATCTGAACGCAACATCTTGATCGGATGGAATGCTCACAGACGCTGACCAAAGATTCGTTGCGCCTTCTTTGGTCAAAGGAATAACATTTATACTTTTCCATTCTCCTAGTTCTGGGCAATTTCCTGTGATACAAATAATTTCTGATTTATGTAGTTCGGGCAACAAAACCCTGAATTTCCAATCTCGCTGGTCATCTCTGGTACCAGTGTGCAGGAATCTTTTTTTTCTGCACGCAATATCACATGTTTTAACAGACTCCATTTTGACTTTACGTCTAAGACTAATAATATCGTGGGAGATTGTTGTTTATATAGCGTCGTACTATTTCTTATCAATAATTACGTTTATCATATTTGAAAAGTAAACAAAGAACCACAAATAATTATCAAATAGATCTTATAGGAATCATTTACATCTCGATACTGGTCAATTATTGATAAATTATTATATTTTTAATTTTAAATAATAAACTCTAGTATAAATTTTTGTCCGCCTCCATAGTGTAATGGTCAGCACGCTCGGCTACCATTCTGGAGGTCCCGGGTTCGATTCCCAGGGGGGGTCAAATAAATATAAGTGATTTTTTTCACTCTAATATTTATTCAAAATCACCCTGAACTGGTACATGAAGCTGAAGGCCGATCACCTTTCCTTCATATGTTAACGATCAAGATAACACTGTGTTTATATGCAGTGCCCTATGCACCATTGGGGTGCGGATAAGGGTTTGAAGAAGTATAAAATAAAGAATAAGAGTATTTCCTGATAGAACTATCGTGTCATATGTGGTTAGCTCTTTTTGTAGCGTTTTGCATTACATTGCAGCTTTAATTTTTGTAGAGTAAACATTGTTTTTTTTATTGTTTTTTTAGATTTTTTATTGAAAGTATTTTTATAATTTTTTCATACATTTTTTTATTTATCTCATTGCCTTTTAATAATACTTAACTTTTCAAAACCATGTATTAATTCAGAAGAATTTTTTTTTACAAAAATGGTGTTTAAAAAAAAACATTACTTTAAATGTTAACTGGGTTTAATGAGCATTATGTTGCTATTTTACGAATAATAGTCCTTGAATTATTTAATTTTTATTTTCATAATTAAGTTTTTTAATAACAGATTAAAATAAATATTTTAAAATGTTAAAACTATTCGTGTACATATTTTCTTTGTTACTGTACCCTTGTTATGTCGAATGATTTGTCATTTTTTTCATAATTATAATATCAGTCGACTCGTAAGTAAAATGCTTAGGTATAGTTGATTAAGCAATCAGTTCTAATCACGTTGATAAATTTACATGTAATATTACGAAATACACGAATTTTCTTTGTTTATTGTTAATATATAACAAACAATATGACATTCTTTGTTTTCTTAATGTGTCATATTAACATTATCATCTAATAATATCCAAAACTAGGGAATTTAGTATGACAACGTAAAAGTATAATAGTCGAATTATTCATGGTATTGTTTCATCTTAAATAAAAATTAATTGTTTGATAGACATCAATAAGTAATTCTAGCAGATAACGTTTGTTTTGAATTATTAATTATTTGAATCAACATGTAACATTCTCATACATCAGAGCAAAGAGAATCATAATGTGAATTTTAATATATATACAAAAAAAAAAATTCAGTATATTAATGTTAATATGACTAATCTCGGGAAATACATATATTCTCACAACCGGGTAAAACTCAACGTTCTTATTTAAAAAATAAATAAATAAAAAAATAATAAAACATATATTTATATATATATATATATATATATATATATATATATATATATATATATATATATATATATATATATATATATATATATATATATATATATATATATATATATATATATATATATATATATATATATACGTACCTGTCTCTCCATCAGAATAATCACTACCACAGCATGCAAAAAATACTACCCGTCACTATCATAGCACTATTCTCACATTATCACACAGTAATATACTTTTTGTGTAGTTTTGAGTGTATGATTAGTGCTATGGTAGTAACAGGGAGTATTGTTTGACGAAGATTGATTATCCTGACGAAGAGACGGGTACGTCTGGAAACCGGTAGACGTAAAAATCTTATATACTAATATGACTATCATTTTTGTTTAAAAAAATATAAAAGTTGTAGTACTTACATGAATAAATTCAAAAAATGGTCTAAAACAAACGTTTGCTCTTAATATTGAAATCATCGTGTTATTTCACAAAGTTTAAGCCAAATTAAAAAAATATATGGAATATTTCTGTTCAAACAAGTCTGAATATGTAAAAAACAAAATACTAAAGAAAACGACAAATAGTTAATAAAATCAATGTACACAAAAAACATACATGACAAAACAGACTCATTAATTAACCCCATGATATATTATCAAAGATAAATTCTAAAACTAGAAATCTAAGAGTATGGTGATAATTTTTCGATTCAAAGACTAAGTTCAAGGCTACGAATCATTCTAAGGCTATTAAATTATTGTGTATTCGATTCATTAACCTTTTTTCTTCTTCAATCATTCGGTTCAATGAACTTTCATGGAGATATGTCATAAAGCACAATTAAAATATTCATATTTCAGTTATCACAACATTATTTACATCCGATTGGTCCGGAATCCCGTGGTTGGTGTATTACACTTCATGGGATTCGGTAGTTCTATCACATAAATGTGTAGTCACCATGTACATTTGGAACTGCATTTACTTAATAATTAACCGTTTTTACATAATATTAGAAGAATATATTTGAAAAATAAATGTGTCGGGTTGTGGTCCCGTGGTTATTGTCGTAGACTCTTGAGTCAGAGTCTGTGAGTTCGAACCCAATCTACAACCACAATTTGGTATAATACATTTTAATAATTATGAGATTATTTTTTCTATAAATGATAAAAACACAAATGTTTCACTTTTTTTAAATTTAATTATAAAATGATTTATTTTAGTTTTATCTAATACTTTCAAGAGCACTTCGTGAAATCTAGTATTTCGACTAAGTCACTTAGGAAAATGAATTTTAATTGTAAAGTATATACCGCCCTACAGGAGATTTTTCACAAACCCTGCATTTTATTAATTATCCACTTTTATAATTATTGTTTATTTGATGAGTACTCTAGTATTAATTAAATAATAACAAAACTAAAAACACAATTTTTTGTATAAGCACGATGAGTTTAGAAAAATACTTAAATTCTCATAAATAGTTGAAAATATAAACGAAGATTGAAAAAAAAAACTACGGATTACAACATAAAAAAAAGTAGTAAAAAACCACTTTTTTTATTCAACTAATGTAAAGGGGACTTGTTTTAAGAAAAACATACATTTGTTCTCATCAGGTAAAAATGTATACTGTTTGAAAATGCATTATCTCACTAAATGGATCATTTTATGATATATTTTTATGAATGAAAATCTTTTGATGTTAGGATCAGGAGCAGAGCCCGTTCAACTATAAAAATAAAACCCTTGTAAAAGATCTCTTTTGAGTTTTTTACTACAAAACAAATATTTGCATCAATAAATTCAAATTTTGTCTCAATTATTTTTTATTTTAATTTTTTAAGTCATCAAACCAATTCACAAAGTTAAGGCCAAATAAATAAACAATATCTTCAATATACGAATGATTTTCTCTAATATTATATTTTTCCCTTTACCAATAACGTCTTCGATTCCTTGGAATATGTTATCAATCTCGGATACGGTCTATTTCACATTTTTGGTATCGGCAACTTCTGCTATACGGAGTCGCGTTTCACTATTTCCGTTGCGTTTCTTTTTGTTCCGTTCCGTTCCGTTCCGTTTTTAACGTATCAGCTCAGCTAGATGGGTCCATTGTTCAAGCTCATCAAGGCTGGTGAGCAAGGAGCGCCTTGGGCTCAGCGGGCCAAGATGATCGCTCTATTGGCTAAAGGTTAAAGCGATATACCCTTCCGTGTGACTGCGGCGCGCAGAGGCGTGGTAATTTTTTTTCAATAAAAAAATATTAAAATAAAAAAAAATAAAAAATTAATATGGCCAATGACCATTTGTTGCACTGAGTTAATTCCATAATGAGTATCGTTAACTTACTGGAGGTATTTGAGATGGATGCATTGAAGAATGTTTCGGACGCCCTGGAAGGACATGGTTATTAATGCAAGCGTTCTCCAAAGAGCCAGAGGGAATAGAAAACTAATATCGAATGTTAAAACTTCAAAAGTATCCTTTTTGGGACATGTGCTTATAGAAGAAAAGTATAAGCTACTGTAACTGATCATCATGAGTAAGATCGAGGGTCGAAGAGGTATCTATTTAACCAGCCTATGACAGGAACTAATAATCTCTATCACTGCTAATACTGAATCACTTCTAGAAAGTTGGATATACAAATTTATATTTACATAGATTGGAAGTAAAAGTGAAAATTGTGTATTATTATAAAAATACTAAATTTTAAATTATGCCAATACACTGTGGTGAAATGGCTAGCTTGTTTAGCCACGATGCTTAAGGTCCCGGGTTCGATTCCCAAGGGGGAGGGGTGAAAATAAATACGAGTGATTTCACACTCTGATAGTTATTAAATATTTCCCTGGACTGTTCTTTGAAGCCCAGGAAAGATCACCTTGCCTTTGTGTGAGTAACGATCAAGATAACACTGCGTCAAAACGATGCACTACTCTATGCACCATTGGTTGCGGATTAAAATTAGGAGTAGAAATTTCGGAATTGCAAGGATTTCAAGAAAACCGTAATTAAAAGTATATTTATAAATTATGTAAGCAGAAAATAATGAAGCTAAGTTAAATAATTACTTTGTTCATCTAGTTAAGATTATATAGAAAATAAATATCCTATAGTAGGATAGAAAAACTTTTGATAATCCAATCTTGTAGCTAGAGCATTATGATAAGTAATTAATAAAAACGTTTTTGTTTCCTGCTCTGCAATACTAGATCTAATCTCCAGTGTAAAGAGCGCCGATATTTGCATGCGGCTGGATGAAATTACTGTCGGTAATTGCGACCATTTAAATTCCCGCCGGCTCCCAAACCTTTGGCCCCCATTCTGGTACGCCACTGGTTTTAGGATATATCCAAAATGGCGTCTCTTATCCACTCTCTATCCTAACCTGATACGATCACACGAAATGCACAGCGCTTTCGTGAAACGAATATTAATTATTACAGGTAAAATGGGAAGGAATAAAGATGTTACAGTCTGAATTTTGATGGAAATATCTAGACTTGAAGTGGATAAATTTATTACTCATTTTTCAAACATCCGCACCCGATGGTGCATAAGGCACTGCATCATATAAATGCAGTGTTATCTTGATAATTTACACTCGAAGGAAAGGTGATAAATTTGTGATGAATACAACAACATATTTAAAAAATATATTAAGGTGTGACACACACACACACACACATATATATGTATATATATATATATATATATATATATATATATATATATATATATATATATATATATATATGTATATATATATATATATAAATATATATATATAAATATATATATATATATATATATATATATATATATATATATATATATATATATATATATATATATATATATATATATATATATATATATATATATATATATATATATATATATATATATATATATATATATATATATATATATATATATATATATATATATATATATATATATATATATATATATATATATATATATATATATATATATATATATATATATATATATATATATATATATATATATATATATATATTGTATTTGTATGGTTTTTTGTAATTTCATAGATTTTTGCACACAAGGGTGGTCTATAAAATTTCATATTTTGATGTAACTTACACAAATTATTATATATATACGTTTGATAAATCATATAAATTAACTATTATTTTTTAAACACCAAATGAAATATTTGAAAACCAATGTTGAATGAACTTGAATATTTATTTTTATTTTCTTACGTATAAATCTTTCGTTTTGGAAAATACTCTTTAACTGTGATAAGTTCTAAATAGCGAGTTTTCCAATTACACCCTTCTATACGTTAATTCTTTCCGAGCTTTTGCCAGCACAGGTAAACCTGACTCCAGAGGCGTAGTTGGGCGATGTTCTCATTTGTAAATTTAGTTCAACAACTTATTTTGCATGGCAAAGCGACCTTTGAGGGGTTGAATTAATGTGCACCACTGGAAAAGAGCACGTGATGAGGAAATAAGGGTGTGTTATCAATGGAAGCTTAAATACGTAATTACAGAAAATTCATTCAGGAAAATATACTGTGTACGAGTATATTTGGATTATGGCAACACATTATTATTTTGTTTATTTATTTATTTATTCAGCTTATATTGCATTTAATACAAACTTTTATTTACACCTAATTCACATCATATAAATATTTACATTTTCTTACAGTAAACAATTTTAATTTTTTTCAGACTTTTTTCATTTTTCATTCATTCAGGCATCTCATAATACATTTTCAAACCCTTTTATATTAAACAATTTTGTGACTCGTTTTTTTTCAAAAATATTATAATATTTTTTTTTGAAAAACAAAAATGCATGATTTGAATAGTACGTATATATTTGAAAAGTACGTAAAGCAGTGTTAGTATCTTGATTCTTAACAAATAAAAGAAAGATGATCATCTCTCTACTTCCGGTACCAGTCCAGGGTAATATTGAATATATATTTTACTTTTTTGACGTTTTTAGACGTAATTTGACGTTTTCAGGCATCGTGATGGTCCTGGAAGTTTTCATTAATTTTGTTTCTTCTTCACATTACTGATATCCCTAAACACATCCACCCACATCGTTATGTTTGATATCTGATATAAAAATTAATAGACAATTAAGCACACGACCTGAAGGAGCAATATTTAATTGTTTTCTGAATGTGCGCTGAGTTGCGATGACGGAATGGCCGAAGGAAATGTAGGCCTGCACGACAAACGCGCGCTCCTCGTTCTTCTATGGCGGGATTGACACTTAACTAACTTTTTTAAAGATGAAGGCTATGTGCTTTTAAATGTGATATAAGAACGCATTCTAGGAGAAACTGTCGTCGTCTCTCCGCGTCTATCTTCGTAATATCTACCCTCTGATTGAAAACAACTATATATGGTATCAAACGTTTTGATCAATATCACAAGTCTGTTTTTGGTTGTTTGGAAGATATTGCTTTTTAGCAACCAGCCAATGTATTTATTTCTTCTCTGGACATGAAGTTTAAATAAAATAAATAAATATGAATACTTGAAACTTGATATTTAAATTTTGTTTTTAACGACGAATACTTAACTTCTCAACTTAAGATAAAAACATGAAAATAATACTGATCAATTTTATCACAGTTTTTTTTAAACTATTTGTTTTGAAATAGTATAAGAGTAGTAAATTTTAAAGGTATAAAAAAATAAGCTACTGAGCACATTTCATTTATAAATATCTTACCTCAATATTTTAATGTATTCTTTCATAGACTATGCAAACGATAGTATTTGAATTAAATATCAATAAGTTTTGCTGCCAAAATTGCATTAGCGGGCGCCAATTCACTTTTTTTTCTGTACATGATGTTTAAAAAAATAAATAAATAGTCATTTATTGTGTAGTGTGAATACAATGAATGAACTCCGAGTATTTCTCCTAGAACGAGAATAAAAGCAAACAAAACAAACGCGTTACAAACGCTTCGAGAGTTCGCAAATCAAAGCTTGTGTAATGATATAATAATTCTACGTTCCCCATGAAATATGTCATTAGCGTTTTTGGTTTTTTGGTCTTGCGTCATTAACACCTTGAATACCGGACATCTTAAATGTCACATCCATGCATTTTAGTTTCTTATTCAATAAATTCCAACATATTTTTAATACTTTTTTTCTTATCTTGACTACTGTTACCACCAAACTGTTTTCTTTCAGGGGTAAGTGAAAGGATTGAAGGCTACAACTGTCTGTCTTAACTAGCTTCCTGTACATCTTCTGCTTCATATTACGTAGATCCATATAATTCAGGAACCAATTGATTCCGTCGGGTGAAGTCTATTTTAGCCATCCATGTTATATTTTACCATTCATATTTATCAGAAATAATCTTTTAGGGATTTTCAAGTCACCCATTCGTTTTATGTACAAGTCTTAACCACATACAATAAACCATTTCATTCCTTTTATTTATTTTTTACTCAGCCTAATATTTTTGTTTTATATTTTCATTTTTATTTCCCTGTTGTTTTTATTAATTTCTTAAGGGTTATTGGAATATAAGTATAATGTTTTAAGTTTTATAATAATTTCAAATTTTAAATTATCACAGGTATTATAAAAAAAATAAAAAATAAAAAAAACAATTTAGAAATCCATTAAACTGACTGAGATAATGGTAAACAAAATGACATAAATTGATTAATTTTGAATTTAAGCTTTACATGATTTATTTTGCACCACTTTATTTTGTGTTTGAAAATCATTCGGAATGCATTGAAACACGTCTTATTATAAATTCTTAGAAATAGTGGTATTTGCCAAGTAAAATAAAAATTGTATACCAAATGAATATTTAACATATAAACAGAATACTCATAAACATGAATGAGTTAATTATTTTGTCTTCCAAATTTCTTGTTTTTCTGACATTTGTAAATTTGGCAAATTCCAGATTTCCGTTCTCATGTAAAATGTAAAGATACCATATACCAATTCACGTTTTGCTGAAATGCAAATGAAGCTCTTCTTTATGTTTGAAACCTACATGAGCATTCATAAGTAAATTTATAAAAATAGCATTGTAAACATCTTAATAATGATGTTGTTGTACAAGGCGTGAATAGGTTTTTTTGATGATTACCATATTTGAAGTTAACGACACTCTAATGTTGTTTGATATAGTTTTGATTATTGCATTTTTATGGCAAATGACGTGGTTGATTCTTTTTGAGTTTTTTTTGGAATGGTGTAGCCAACACAAGTGTGAGGCATAAGTTTTTTTAAGATAACTGCGCCCTCAAACAACCGATTGTTTTTGCCTAGAATTTTCACTCATGAATTACATGAAATTATAGTAACTTTAAACATAAAGAGTAAATCCACTCACTTGTAGGCATATGCTAAGAAACTTAAAAAGTTGAAGTCTGATAAGCGGTCATGATAAGCGGTGTTGCATAAGCCGTAGCTATATAGCAGAGTCACTTGGACGTTAGGTAATTTAAAAAAAAAACCTCAAATATTACATTAATTTAGATTTTTTTATTCAAAAGGGAAATATGGGACCACGGGACCACACCATGAAGACGAGGTGATCACTATTGAGCTTCAGGGACCAGTCTAGGGTATTAATATATATATATATATATATATATATATATATATATATATATATATATATATATATATATATATATATATATATATATATATATATATAAGACTATAAAATCACTAATATTTATTTTCACCTCCCCAACTGGGTATCAAACCCGGAACCTCCAGCAAGGTAGCCAAACACGCTAACCAGAACACGCTAATCCTAAAAAGCTGAATATTTTACCTCAAGGTTTGGAATAATGATTAATAAATAATTTTCATTATTACAAATGTAAAAGACAGGAGAAACATCCGCAGAAAAATAATACATCTACCGACGTTTTTATCTTTTATAGCGTCATTAATTGCCGGGGGAATGCTTTGTGAATAAATGTTTCCAAAGCGCCGTCGTAAGTCGAAGCATTATACAACCTTGTAGCAACAAAAAGGCAATTGCAAACACAAATTAAGCAAATGGCGGAATGAAAATTACAACCCATGAATAAAACATTGTCGATTGTGACGTTTCTCTTTTAATATTTCCACGAAACAAAAGGGCACTCCTCCCCGACCAATCGGACAAGAGTAATTACCGAAACAAGAGAAAGCCGAAAACGTTCTGTTTAAATCGTTGATCATTTATTTGAATATATTGAGGGGGGAAAGCGACCGGTATTTTGATCGGCCGATCTAAATAATATAAACAGGTCGCAGAGACAAGTTACTCCAATTCCGTTAGATAAAGAAACAAATAAAATTAATTCTAGAAATGAATCTGATCAAACGTGTCTATGGTATTTCGGAGACAAGGACAGATGAAAGCAGTTAATAACAATTACCAACGAAATAAATTTTACAGGTGAAACTGATAAATATTTTAATTTTAACCGAGTTTGATCAATATGTCTTAAAGTTTCAAAAATTTTAGTAGTTTGGTTATATATTATGGGTAGAATTGGTGAATGTCACACGTTTGTACAGTTATTAATTAACCAAGCTTATGACAGCCGAAAGATATCTTTAAATGCCCAGACATCCATATTCTTCATCATCTCGGCTGTCCAAACTCAAAACACAGTAACGGATTTATTTTTAAAGACGTTTTTTATTTGCATTTTTGACTAAGTAGATTCTACTAAGTCCAAAAATGCAAATAAACTTTTGAAAAAAATGTCCCTTACTGTGTTTTAAGTTTGGACAGTCGATCTATGTTATAAAAAATGCAAAAAGACACGTATTCAAGAACAAAATAAAATAACAACTAAGTATGTGTTTTTTTTCCACATGTGTTTTACTTGATGTTTCGTCATAACCGACATCATCAGACTGCTGTGAGGCTAGACAAAATTGTTATATACACAACAAGGCAGGGGTTGAAACCCGTGATTTTAAATATTTTTTCTGACAAAATGAATTTAAAATGAATGAGTTTAAGTATTTTTTTAATTATAACTTGTAATAAACCTATGAATGAGTTTTATTTTCCTATACACGACTTATTTTGAAAACTAACAGATGTTTTCATCTACAGGTGAAAATTAAAACTTAAACTTTAAGTATTGTATGTGAGCAAAACTGATTAATTTACCTTCACGTAATTATCGATTATGATAACAACGCAACGATGCCATTCAGTTTCCTTTACGCACTGGATGCAGATAAAGATTTGAAGGTGTAATATGTACTATTTTAATATGTAAAAAAATACAATATGCCATACACGATTTACTTGGTACTTTAAAAAAAGGTTTATTTACATGTAAGGTTTTCGTTTTTAAAACTTTTAATTACTATTATTTTATAATTAGAATAGAGCTTTGTTTTAAAATCACTATAATATTTTATTATATCTTAATTATAATGTCTACCGGTTTCAAAGCTAACCGCTTCTTTATCAAGACTGATTAATACTTGGTAAATAAACGGTTAGCTTCGAAACCGGTAGACATTATATTTAAGTTATAATAAAATATTTATAGTGATTTTAAAACAAAGTTACATTTTAATTATAAAATGGAAAATCACAAAGTTAGTGTTTCAAATATAAATTTTACTTTTATTTTATTTTATGTTAGGAATAAGGGCTACAAACATAGTGGAATCTATCGGTCGGTAGAGAAAGCTCGCATACGTTAGTACTTGCCATTGATACGCTCACAATAGAAGGATCTCGGGCGTGTTCATACAAATTAATGGGGTTGTTTTCAGGATGTGCTTATTCCGCAAGAAGTTTCAGCAGCCTTTGTATTTGAAGGTTGGAATCGTCAACAGGGTTGACAGAAATTCTAAGAGGGGGTTTTTTCCATTCAGTTTTTTGACATGATTATCAATTATACTACGACAAACTTTACACACAAAGGAAAGATTGAGTAGTTGATCTTGTAGTACATTTTTATGAAATTTGGATTTGGACTCAATTAAATCATCAAACCACTATCTGCACCCTAATGGTGCATAAGGCACTGCACCATATAATCGCAGTGTTATCTTGAACGTAAGAACATGAAGGAAATGTGATCAGACTTCAGTACCAGTCCAGGGAAACATTGAATCGATATAAGAGTGAAAAACTCATTTGTATCACTGCATCATGTAATTGCAGTGTTATCTTGAACGTTTACACCTGAAGAAAATATGATCAGCCCTCTAATTCAGATACCAGTCCAAGGTAATATTGAATAAATATTACAGTGAAAACATCACTTATATTTCTTTGCCCCCCCCTTCACAGGAATCGACCCCAAGACCTCTAGAATAGTGCTGACGGTTATAACACAGAGGTGGAATTATATATAGAAAGTTATAAAAATAATTGTTTAGTACATAAATATTGTATCTTTTGTTTGTAAATTATTAGCTGTTGATTTCATTTTGATAAATTAGTGTGTTCAATTATTGGAATTTTACCCTTCAATGATAAATATAAATTAAAACATAAAAGAAATATTGTAAAAACTCATCGAAAGAGTGTTCATCTATCGGAATATTACTCTTAAAAAATAAATATAATTGATAATCACATGAGGCAGTAAATCCATCAAAAATGAATAATAATAATAGGTTAATAAATTTCATTATAATACATTTAAAAAAATGTAAAATCTCTTCAAAAGTGTGTTAAATTATTGAAATTTTACCCTTAAATTATAAATATAAATAAAAATCAGATGAGACAAAAAATACATTCTTAATAAACAGTAAGAAAAAAATAAAATAATTAATAATAAAATACATAAATGTTATTATAAACCGTAAAAAAAAATATTGTAAAAACTTATCGAAAGTGTATTGAACCATCGGAATTTTACCCTTATATAATAAATATAATTGAAAATCACATGACGCAAAATCCGTTCATGATAAAAAAAAATGTATATAAATATAATAAATGTCATAAAACGTAAAAAAATATTTTGAAAACTCATTGAAAGTGTGTTCAACTATTGGAATTTCACCCTTAAATAATAAATATAATTGAAAATCACATGAGGTGGAAAATCCCCTAACGATGTTTTTTAATGAAATTGATCGTTAATTATTTATTCTCGACTCTATTATACATCCCCAACCCTGCTGCTGATTTATGTATTGGCGGGGGTACATCGTTATTTATTAAGGGTAAGTAATTTATATGAAAACCAGATGGCGTAGTTATAATTTTAATGCCATATCTATCCTGATTATTATTTCATCTTAATGAAACCATAAACAGGGTGGCGCAAGATTATTATTTAAAAAAATCTAACACTTGTATGAGTAAATCAATTTTATGTCATTACACACAAGTTGAAAAGTAAAACTAGAAACTTGACCTTACAGTTATATTATTTATTGATTCGGCATAAACTTGTGGAATGATATGTTTATTTACAACATTTTGACTGTGTCCAAATACTTGTTCTTAAAATCTGGATTATCTCCAATTACAGGACTAACCTTCTTATTATATTTTTTTAGACATCTCATCAAAGATGAAGAATATGGAAGTCGGGGAATTTACGGGGCTGAAAATGTTTAAAAATTGGTTTGTATATATAGAACTTCCAAGAATTTGAGTAGTGTGATTGTCAATAATGGGTAGAATTAGTGAAGAACACTTAAACCAACCTATATCGGTCGTCAGTCCCGTAAATGCCCAAACTTCCATATTCTTCTTCATCTTTGATGAGATGTCAAAAAATAATTTGATATGTTTATTATTAAAAAAAAAAACACTTACATAATACCATTAAATGAGTTTTATTTCATTAGTTACTTTTCACCTGCATACGAAAACATCTGTAGAAACTAGTCGTGTGTTATGAAATAAATCTCATTCAGTGGTATTAAACAAGTGTTTATTAAAAAAAAGACATGTCATTCCATAAAGAGAATTCCGCATCAGTAAATAATATAAAAATAATATAACTTTTTCAAATGGCGTCGTGTGTAAATCATATTTGATAATTGTAAACAAAATAGCAAAATTTCCAAAAAAATATTCAGACCTTTTACTTTTACTACTACTAAGTCCAAATAAAGATTTTCGTCACTAATTTTTTTTATGTTAAAAAGTTATTATAAAACACAATTGGATGATTAATTTTGCGCCATCCTGTATCTATATAGCAAATGAAAAAATGCGTTCGTATTGCACCCCAACGAAAAATGTGATAATTATTCTTTTTAACTGTCAGTACACAATAAAGTCCTGGTCCCAAACGTAATGTATAGAATATATTGAATTTAGTAAGTTTTTCTTTTACAACTGTTATGTGTGGAAGGTAGGTATAGAGCTGGGAAAAGGAGGATGAAAGTAGACTGAATGCAGAAAAAAAACGATCTCTCAAATATCTGTGCAAGAAAACGTTGTATGATACATGACAAATGCAAAGCTGACATAAGCACTATCGACAAAATTAAGAAAGGTATGTAATGGTTTGGGCATGCGGAAAAAATAAGTGAGGAAATAATGGTAAAATAAATGTATGATGCGAATGTAGTTCGAAAAAAAAGCAGAGGAAGACCTAAGAAAATTTGACACGATCAGACATGTCAAATACTTGAAAACGGTTGGGTCATCAGGAGTCAAAATAATGGCGGATATGTATGAGGAGATGCACGAAGGTGAAAAGGCTAAGAATGAGCCGGACATATTATAATTTGTGTTCATAAAACGACTTATTAGCACGTGATGATTAGATACGTTAAAGATTATATTGTTTAGTATTTCGATTATAAAATCAATTTTAAAAAATGACTATTGGTTTTATCATTATCATCTGCTTACCAAAGATTTGTGGTAAGCAGATGATAATGATTGATTGAAGTAATTATGAACAATGTTATGACATGAACAATGGACATATTTTATACAAAAATATTAAAAAAGCGAAATATATATAAATATATATATTTGAAGCATCCACCTTAGTCTCCAGATTTAGCTCCTTCTGATTTTCCAGCTCCAGAAACGTTCTTTGCGTCGAAACCCGAATGTTTGTATTCAAATGGGATTTGAAAGTTGACAGATGGAAGAAAGTCACTTAAAATAATAGAAAATATGTAATTCACCAAATTAGTGAAGTAAAGTAACTATACGCGAAAAAAATTATTTTTATTTTCATGAAAAAATACGCCTTTACTTATGCATCAACTATTTATCTATACAATATATATATATATATATATATATATATATATATATATATATATATATATATATATATATATATATATATATATGTATATATATATATATATATATATATATATGTAATATATATATATATATATATATATATATATATATATATATATATATATATATATATATATATATATAAATATATATATATATATATATATATATATATATATATATTTATATATATATATATATATATATATATATATATATATATGTATATATATATATATATATATATATATATATATATATATATATATATATATATATATGTATATATATATTTATATATAATTTTTTATTTGGCTTTTTAAATAAACAATAACGTTAAAACTACATAAAAAATATGTAATAATATAGAGTTTATTTTTGTAAATACAAATAAACATCGTCCTCTTTGTGTGTAGCATTCGCGCGCCGCAGCTCATGTTTATACTGGCTTCGAGACAAGCGAGTATAAACATGAGTCTAACCATTGGGAATAATGTTGAGTACACACTCGAAAATTATATATTTGTTTTTTTTTTTTAATTATTTTCATTATTAATTATACACAAGTATTGTATTAAGTGTCAAGACTGTAAGGGTATACTTTGACTTACGCAATGATACTTTGATGACATTTGACTCTTTGTTATAGGCTAAACACGCCTAGTGCTTATTTGCTTATTTCACACGAGGATATGTTATATGTACGCGCCTGACGTGTTAATCTTTATTTTATAAGAAGTTTCACTTCTATCACGTGAACGGTACTGTGCAATTTCGATGTTTTGTTTTGTTTTTTTTAGAAATTACAAAAAAAAAATCGATCTTATTTTCCATGCCTAGTTTATATTAAATCGCAAAATGTTTTAATGATTTCAGTTAAAATGTTTGTGGTTTCAGGGGGAAAACTACACTTTCATTAGTGTAATGGATAAAATACAATAAGTGATAATGGATTTGTGTTAATTTGTTTTCAAAAGCATGTTTCATTAGTGAAAATACGGTAATGCATCCAGGATTTCGTATATATTTTTTACATTTCATTAGGCAAACTATTAAAACGTATAAATTATGGTACAGTGAGTATTGTATTTCATTATTTTACGTACTGTGTTCCTGATATACACGCTTTTTAACCTTTAAAGCATTATATTATTATGAAAGCACATCAAATCGATTTTATAGACTTTCATGAGCTTTATTTGAGCGGGATAATGCCCTAACAAGGCGAAACAATTGTCGCAATATAATTTTTTTATGTGTTTTTGTTAATAAAATACAACTTTGTAGACTCAAAAAATCTATGTTTGATTTAAAATGAAAACATTAATATTACACAATACAAAATTAATTTAACCAAGTCTATGGACGGTCGTAAGCCAGTAATTGCCCAGAATTGCATAATCTTTTTCATCTTTGTTGAGATGCCAAAAAAATAAAGTTTGTTAGTTAACTAAAAGTAAAATGTGTAAAAATTTAATGTGTTCCATATGAAAGCCTTTATCATTCATTATAAATAGAGCTATCACACATTAAGGTGTTGTAATATGTAAAAAAATTATGAGGCAAATGTAAGTGGAAAAAAGAGCAGAAGAAGACCGAGAAATACATGGCACAATAAGGTTTGCCAAATACTTTGCAAACCTTATCGTGGTATGTATGATGAGATGCATGAACGTGGAAGAGGCAAAGAATGTCTGCAAATACAGAGTGGTGTGGCGTTCTATTCTCTATGCCTACCCCTGCGGGGAAGCGGCGTGATGGTAAGTTAGTTATTTTTTTAATATGTAACATAACGCTTTTACGTTGAAATTTGTTTGGCGTTAAATTTAAATCTTTTCCGCCAAGCGGTTGTCAGGGTTCACAGGATTTACAGGGTTGACAGGTTTTTTTTACAAACCGGCGAGTTCATTACAGGGATGTTGAGGCTGCTCGCGACGAAAGCAGTGTGGATTTAATTGAATTTTTAAACTGACACCTCGAATAGAAGGTTACACCAAGTGACGGAGTACAGCCTACGTTGGAGCCGTATTTTTACGTCATTTTACGCCGGATTGACTGTAATCGGGTCAATAGAGAAAATAAAACAACCATAAAACAACGCTACCGACTCACAAAGATGCAAACTCAATAAAACTGAACCTGGATTAACCCAGTGTGGCATTTTTTTTACAATAAAAAAAGAGGAAAAATGCATTGGTTAAATCAAATCATTGTTTAAAAAACCTATGGAGTTGTTTTCTTTTTTTCTAATAAGATAATTTACAACATTTTGAGCATGTCCAAATACTTTTTAACAAAATCTGGATTTTCTCCAAATACAGGAATTATTTTCATATAATTTTTTTTGACATCTCATCATCTTTGATAAGATGTCAAAAAAAAAAAAAATAAATAAAAAAATAATAATAATAATAATAATAATATTAAGATAATGATTCGTTCATATTAGTTTTCGTGAATCAGTTTTAAAAAATAGTAAATAATGAACAGAAAAAAATCTGTCCACTTAATTGTTTAAATGCAAATGTGTTGTGTATGTATATATGTGTAGAGCAAGAATGCATGGCTGAGATAATCACTGTCGATTAAATTAAGAATGGAGATAATTTAAACATGCGAATCGAATAAGTGAAGAAAGAACTGTAAAACAAATTAATGAGGTGATTACGGCTGGTAGTAGAAACAGAGAAAGACGAGGAAAATTCGTCAGGATGTAAGATCAGTCTAAAATAAAATAATAAAAAGGGAAAAGGCGTAGAAAGTTCAAAAATAAGATAGTGTAGAAATTTATTCTCTCTCCCTCCCACTGCGGTAGGTTGTTGGTAAGTATGTTTAAAATTTGTATTAGAATGGTGGACGTTACACAAGTGTCTAAAGTAATCACTCAAGCCAGCCAAATGCCAGATCGTAAACCCTGGGATGCTCAGACCATCATCTTTTTTCGTACAAAAACCATAGAAGCTTCATCTCAAGTTAAGAAACCAATAATATTAATATGTTTAGTAAAAATTTAATGACATAGAAATATAGCATTATATTTCCATTATTTTAATTAAATCAAAGATGAAGAAGAATATAGAAGTCTGGGCATTTACGAGGCTAACGACCGTCATAGGCTGGTTTGAGGGATTGCTTTATACAATTGTAGCATTCAACAATTCTACCCATTATTGAAAACCGCACTACTCAAATTCTTAGAAGTTTTATATACATGAACCAATTTTAAAACATTGTTCTTGAATCACTAGAACTTAACTGGAGACATCTATTGGGTAGATGAAAAGAAATTGTTTACTGAGCAGAAACTCTTTTATTAGTGTGTGAGGTCTGAATCATGGATTATAATCACACACATGAGGACAGCCAGACAATAACATTTTCACTTTTATCATTTAATTTATGTATTAATTTTAAATCAAACACAGATTTTTTGAGTCTACTAAGTTGTATTTTATTAACAAAAAACACATAAAAAATTATATTGTGACAATTGTTTCGCCTTGTTAGGGCATTATCAAACGAATGTGAAGATCAAATCGACTACGGTCCTTATGTAGCTATACAATTCTATGTGACAGTTTTAACATGTGCAGTAATAATTTATGGGAGACAACAGTCGCTAATGGGAGATGTAGGTATGTACCCTTATATTTGTTTTCTGGGAAGGGAAGAATTTATTGACATGGCCATATTTTAGAGATTTTAATACAATTGTTGGTAATATTATTTTTAAGAATTTTTATATGTAGATGTAATTATTAGTTTATCAATAACGCATCATGCAAGCGTTTACATAGAGAGAGATGATGTACAGTAATAGTCTATTTAAATACATTTAGCAATAGTGAAGACCTAAGGTTAGTTTGTTCATTAAGTAGTGGGGGATGTAGGTATGTACCCTTATATTTATTTTCGGGGAAGGGAGAATTTATTGACATGGCAATTTTAATTTTTATTTTAAGAAAGAATTCATGTATGTAGATATAATTAATTACATATGTAGATATAATTATTACTAGAGATGGAAATTTTTATTTTTTATTTTAAGAAAGAATTTACATATGTAGATATAATTATTAGTTTAACAATAACGCATCATGCAAGCGTTTACATAGAGAGTAATAATAGTCTATTTAAATATGTTTAGCAGTGGTGAAGATATAAGGTTGGTTTGTTCATTAATGATTTTAAAATTAGGATTGTTTACATATTTATTTATTTCTAATTGCTCTAATATATTCATTTTTCTACCTTTGCTTTCAATATGTAATGGAATTGGTTTATTTGAGACATGAATTTTATGGTTATTTTCATTTAAATGGTTGGCAAATTGAGAGTCTAGTTTTTTATTTTTGTAAGATCTTACGTGCTCTGAATATCTAGTTAAGAAAGAGCGTCCAGTTTGTCCTACGTAAATTGCATTGCAATCATTACATTCTAATTTGTAAATTCCGTTGTTTTTTAAAATATTAAGTTTGTCCTTCGAGTTTTTTAAGATTGATCCGTTATTATTGTTTGTTTTGAATGCCACTTTTATTCCATGTTGTTTCAAAACATTAGAAACTTTTAAAGATATTGTACCTGAGAATTGTATGCAAGCAAATTTGTTTATCAATTGGTTATGGATGTGAGGATAAATTAAATTAATATTATGTTTATATATTTTTTGGTTCATTATTTTACTAACGGTCTTTTCTCTGAATCCATTATTTTCTGCTATGCATTGAATTGTATTTAATTCTTTTTGATATGCTATTTTATCTAAGGGTACGTTTACTAATCTATGTATCATGGAGTGGTATGCTGCGAGTTTATGAGACCATGGGTGCATTGATGTGGCGTGTATTGTCGTGTCAGTAAATGTCGGTTTCCTGAATATTTCGAAGGTGTGTTGATTGTTTTGTCTCCCTATCGTTAGATCTAAAAAATTAATTTTTCCGTCAGTCTCATGTTCAGTTGTGAAGCAAATTTTTGAGTTAATTGAATTGGCCCATTTTGTAAAATTATCAATAAAATTATCATCAATAAATGAAAGTAACGCTTTGTTTCCTACAGTACCCAGTAAAAACAGTGCTATAGTAATGAATCCCAGACCCCCTGCTTTATATGGTCAACCAAAAATCCATAAAAATACAATTCCCATAAGACCAGTAGTATGCTTTATTAATACACCTACCTCAAAACTTGCAAACAAATTAAATCATCTGATTAAATTCCATACCAAATTCCAAACAACCTATAGCGTAAAAAACTCAATAGAACTTGTGAATAAAATAAAAAATATCGACCTCCCCCCCAACTGTAAATTTATGTCATTAGACGTCGTTAGCTTATTCAGCAATATACCGGTGAAAGAATGTATCTCTATGTATTAATTTTAAATCAAACACAGATTTTTTGAGTCTACTAAGTTGTATTTTATTAACAAAAAACACATAAAAAATTATATTGTGACAATTGTTTCGCCTTGTTAGGGCATTATCAAACGAATGTGAAGATCAAATCGACTACGGTCCTTATGTAGCTATACAATTCTATGTGACAGTTTTAACATGTGCAGTAATAATTTATGGGAGACAACAGTCGCTAATGGGAGATGTAGGTATGTACCCTTATATTTGTTTTCTGGGAAGGGAAGAATTTATTGACATGGCCATATTTTAGAGATTTTAATACAATTGTTGGTAATATTATTTTTAAGAATTTTTATATGTAGATGTAATTATTAGTTTATCAATAACGCATCATGCAAGCGTTTACATAGAGAGAGATGATGTACAGTAATAGTCTATTTAAATACATTTAGCAATAGTGAAGACCTAAGGTTAGTTTGTTCATTAAGTAGTGGGGGATGTAGGTATGTACCCTTATATTTATTTTCGGGGAAGGGAGAATTTATTGACATGGCAATTTTAATTTTTATTTTAAGAAAGAATTCATGTATGTAGATATAATTAATTACATATGTAGATATAATTATTACTAGAGATGGAAATTTTTATTTTTTATTTTAAGAAAGAATTTACATATGTAGATATAATTATTAGTTTAACAATAACGCATCATGCAAGCGTTTACATAGAGAGTAATAATAGTCTATTTAAATATGTTTAGCAGTGGTGAAGATATAAGGTTGGTTTGTTCATTAATGATTTTAAAATTAGGATTGTTTACATATTTATTTATTTCTAATTGCTCTAATATATTCATTTTTCTACCTTTGCTTTCAATATGTAATGGAATTGGTTTATTTGAGACATGAATTTTATGGTTATTTTCATTTAAATGGTTGGCAAATTGAGAGTCTAGTTTTTTATTTTTGTAAGATCTTACGTGCTCTGAATATCTAGTTAAGAAAGAGCGTCCAGTTTGTCCTACGTAAATTGCATTGCAATCATTACATTCTAATTTGTAAATTCCGTTGTTTTTTAAAATATTAAGTTTGTCCTTCGAGTTTTTTAAGATTGATCCGTTATTATTGTTTGTTTTGAATGCCACTTTTATTCCATGTTGTTTCAAAACATTAGAAACTTTTAAAGATATTGTACCTGAGAATTGTATGCAAGCAAATTTGTTTATCAATTGGTTATGGATGTGAGGATAAATTAAATTAATATTATGTTTATATATTTTTTGGTTCATTATTTTACTAACGGTCTTTTCTCTGAATCCATTATTTTCTGCTATGCATTGAATTGTATTTAATTCTTTTTGATATGCTATTTTATCTAAGGGTACGTTTACTAATCTATGTATCATGGAGTGGTATGCTGCGAGTTTATGAGACCATGGGTGCATTGATGTGGCGTGTATTGTCGTGTCAGTAAATGTCGGTTTCCTGAATATTTCGAAGGTGTGTTGATTGTTTTGTCTCCCTATCGTTAGATCTAAAAAATTAATTTTTCCGTCAGTCTCATGTTCAGTTGTGAAGCAAATTTTTGAGTTAATTGAATTGGCCCATTTTGTAAAATTATCAATAAAATTATCATCAATAAATGAAAGTAACGCTTTGTTTCCTACAGTACCCAGTAAAAACAGTGCTATAGTAATGAATCCCAGACCCCCTGCTTTATATGGTCAACCAAAAATCCATAAAAATACAATTCCCATAAGACCAGTAGTATGCTTTATTAATACACCTACCTCAAAACTTGCAAACAAATTAAATCATCTGATTAAATTCCATACCAAATTCCAAACAACCTATAGCGTAAAAAACTCAATAGAACTTGTGAATAAAATAAAAAATATCGACCTCCCCCCCAACTGTAAATTTATGTCATTAGACGTCGTTAGCTTATTCAGCAATATACCGGTGAAAGAATGTATCTCTATAATTAAAACAAAGTTAACTGAACAAAATGTTAATCCAATAATTGTAAATGAATTAATTCACCTTGTTGAAATATGTGTCAATAACAATTATTTCCAGTTTAACGAAATAATTTATCAACAAGAGGATGGTCTCCCGATGGGAAGTCCACTTAGTCCCCTACTAGCCGAAATTTTTATGGACCATATTGAACGTATTATGTTACAATCACCTCTAACAAAAGATATAATATATTACGTCAGATACGTCGATGACTTACTAATATGCTGGAATGGCTCTCTAAGACAATTTGATAATTTTACAAAATGGGCCAATTCAATTAACTCAAAAATTTGCTTCACAACTGAACATGAGACTGACGGAAAAATTAATTTTTTAGATCTAACGATAGGGAGACAAAACAATCAACACACCTTCGAAATATTCAGGAAACCGACATTTACTGACACGACAATACACGCCACATCAATGCACCCATGGTCTCATAAACTCGCAGCATACCACTCCATGATACATAGATTAGTAAACGTACCCTTAGATAAAATAGCATATCAAAAAGAATTAAATACAATTCAATGCATAGCAGAAAATAATGGATTCAGAGAAAAGACCGTTAGTAAAATAATGAACCAAAAAATATATAAACATAATATTAATTTAATTTATCCTCACATCCATAACCAATTGATAAACAAATTTGCTTGCATACAATTCTCAGGTACAATATCTTTAAAAGTTTCTAATGTTTTGAAACAACATGGAATAAAAGTGGCATTCAAAACAAACAATAATAACGGATCAATCTTAAAAAACTCGAAGGACAAACTTAATATTTTAAAAAACAACGGAATTTACAAATTAGAATGTAATGATTGCAATGCAATTTACGTAGGACAAACTGGACGCTCTTTCTTAACTAGATATTCAGAGCACGTAAGATCTTACAAAAATAAAAAACTAGACTCTCAATTTGCCAACCATTTAAATGAAAATAACCATAAAATTCATGTCTCAAATAAACCAATTCCATTACATATTGAAAGCAAAGGTAGAAAAATGAATATATTAGAGCAATTAGAAATAAATAAATATGTAAACAATCCTAATTTTAAAATCATTAATGAACAAACCAACCTTATATCTTCACCACTGCTAAACATATTTAAATAGACTATTATTACTCTCTATGTAAACGCTTGCATGATGCGTTATTGTTAAACTAATAATTATATCTACATATGTAAATTCTTTCTTAAAATAAAAAATAAAAATTTCCATCTCTAGTAATAATTATATCTACATATGTAATTAATTATATCTACATACATGAATTCTTTCTTAAAATAAAAATTAAAATTGCCATGTCAATAAATTCTCCCTTCCCCGAAAATAAATATAAGGGTACATACCTACATCCCCCACTACTTAATGAACAAACTAACCTTAGGTCTTCACTATTGCTAAATGTATTTAAATAGACTATTACTGTACATCATCTCTCTCTATGTAAACGCTTGCATGATGCGTTATTGATAAACTAATAATTACATCTACATATAAAAATTCTTAAAAATAATATTACCAACAATTGTATTAAAATCTCTAAAATATGGCCATGTCAATAAATTCTTCCCTTCCCAGAAAACAAATATAAGGGTACATACCTACATCTCCCATTAGCGACTGTTGTCTCCCATAAATTATTACTGCACATGTTAAAACTGTCACATAGAATTGTATAGCTACATAAGGACCGTAGTCGATTTGATCTTCACATTCGTTTGATAATGCCCTAACAAGGCGAAACAATTGTCACAATATAATTTTTTATGTGTTTTTTGTTAATAAAATACAACTTAGTAGACTCAAAAAATCTGTGTTTGATTTAAAATTAATACATAGAGATACATTCTTTCACCGGTATATTGCTGAATAAGCTAACGACGTCTAATGACATAAATTTACAGTTGGGGGGGAGGTCGATATTTTTTATTTTATTCACAAGTTCTATTGAGTTTTTTACGCTATAGGTTGTTTGGAATTTGGTATGGAATTTAATCAGATGATTTAATTTGTTTGCAAGTTTTGAGGTAGGTGTATTAATAAAGCATACTACTGGTCTTATGGGAATTGTATTTTTATGGATTTTTGGTTGACCATATAAAGCAGGGGGTCTGGGATTCATTACTATAGCACTGTTTTTACTGGGTACTGTAGGAAACAAAGCGTTACTTTCATTTATTGATGATAATTTTATTGATAATTTTACAAAATGGGCCAATTCAATTAACTCAAAAATTTGCTTCACAACTGAACATGAGACTGACGGAAAAATTAATTTTTTAGATCTAACGATAGGGAGACAAAACAATCAACACACCTTCGAAATATTCAGGAAACCGACATTTACTGACACGACAATACACGCCACATCAATGCACCCATGGTCTCATAAACTCGCAGCATACCACTCCATGATACATAGATTAGTAAACGTACCCTTAGATAAAATAGCATATCAAAAAGAATTAAATACAATTCAATGCATAGCAGAAAATAATGGATTCAGAGAAAAGACCGTTAGTAAAATAATGAACCAAAAAATATATAAACATAATATTAATTTAATTTATCCTCACATCCATAACCAATTGATAAACAAATTTGCTTGCATACAATTCTCAGGTACAATATCTTTAAAAGTTTCTAATGTTTTGAAACAACATGGAATAAAAGTGGCATTCAAAACAAACAATAATAACGGATCAATCTTAAAAAACTCGAAGGACAAACTTAATATTTTAAAAAACAACGGAATTTACAAATTAGAATGTAATGATTGCAATGCAATTTACGTAGGACAAACTGGACGCTCTTTCTTAACTAGATATTCAGAGCACGTAAGATCTTACAAAAATAAAAAACTAGACTCTCAATTTGCCAACCATTTAAATGAAAATAACCATAAAATTCATGTCTCAAATAAACCAATTCCATTACATATTGAAAGCAAAGGTAGAAAAATGAATATATTAGAGCAATTAGAAATAAATAAATATGTAAACAATCCTAATTTTAAAATCATTAATGAACAAACCAACCTTATATCTTCACCACTGCTAAACATATTTAAATAGACTATTATTACTCTCTATGTAAACGCTTGCATGATGCGTTATTGTTAAACTAATAATTATATCTACATATGTAAATTCTTTCTTAAAATAAAAAATAAAAATTTCCATCTCTAGTAATAATTATATCTACATATGTAATTAATTATATCTACATACATGAATTCTTTCTTAAAATAAAAATTAAAATTGCCATGTCAATAAATTCTCCCTTCCCCGAAAATAAATATAAGGGTACATACCTACATCCCCCACTACTTAATGAACAAACTAACCTTAGGTCTTCACTATTGCTAAATGTATTTAAATAGACTATTACTGTACATCATCTCTCTCTATGTAAACGCTTGCATGATGCGTTATTGATAAACTAATAATTACATCTACATATAAAAATTCTTAAAAATAATATTACCAACAATTGTATTAAAATCTCTAAAATATGGCCATGTCAATAAATTCTTCCCTTCCCAGAAAACAAATATAAGGGTACATACCTACATCTCCCATTAGCGACTGTTGTCTCCCATAAATTATTACTGCACATGTTAAAACTGTCACATAGAATTGTATAGCTACATAAGGACCGTAGTCGATTTGATCTTCACATTCGTTTGATAATGCCCTAACAAGGCGAAACAATTGTCACAATATAATTTTTTATGTGTTTTTTGTTAATAAAATACAACTTAGTAGACTCAAAAAATCTGTGTTTGATTTAAAATTAATACATAAATTAAATGATAAAAGTGAAAATGTTATTGTCTGGCTGTCCTCATGTGTGTGATTATAATCCATGATTCAGACCTCACACACTAATAAAAGAGTTTCTGCTCAGTAAACAATTTCTTTTCATCTACCCAATAGATGTCTCCAGTTAAGTTCTAGTGATTCAAGAACAATGTTTTAAAATTGGTTCATGTATATAAAACTTCTAAGAATTTGAGTAGTGCGGTTTTCAATAATGGGTAGAATTGTTGAATGCTACAATTGTATAAAGCAATCCCTCAAACCAGCCTATGACGGTCGTTAGCCTCGTAAATGCCCAGACTTCTATATTCTTCTTCATCTTTGATTTAATTAAAATAATGGAAATATAATGCTATATTTCTATGTCATTAAATTTTTACTAAACATATTAATATTATTGGTTTCTTAACTTGAGATGAAGCTTCTATGGTTTTTGTACGAAAAAAGATGATGGTCTGAGCATCCCAGGGTTTACGATCTGGCATTTGGCTGGCTTGAGTGATTACTTTAGACACTTGTGTAACGTCCACCATTCTAATACAAATTTTAAACATACTTACCAACAACCTACCGCAGTGGGAGGGAGAGAGAATAAATTTCTACACTATCTTATTTTTGAACTTTCTACGCCTTTTCCCTTTTTATTATTTTATTTTAGACTGATCTTACATCCTGACGAATTTTCCTCGTCTTTCTCTGTTTCTACTACCAGCCGTAATCACCTCATTAATTTGTTTTACAGTTCTTTCTTCACTTATTCGATTCGCATGTTTAAATTATCTCCATTCTTAATTTAATCGACAGTGATTATCTCAGCCATGCATTCTTGCTCTACACATATATACATACACAACACATTTGCATTTAAACAATTAAGTGGACAGATTTTTTTCTGTTCATTATTTACTATTTTTTAAAAATTACATCTACATATAAAAATTCTTAAAAATAATATTACCAACAATTGTATTAAAATCTCTAAAATATGGCCATGTCAATAAATTCTTCCCTTCCCAGAAAACAAATATAAGGGTACATACATACCTACATCTCCCATTAGCGACTGTTGTCTCCCATAAATTATTACTGCACATGTTAAAACTGTCACATAGAATTGTATAGCTACATAAGGACCGTAGTCGATTTGATCTTCACATTCGTTTGATAATGCCCTAACAAGGCGAAACAATTGTCACAATATAATTTTTTATGTGTTTTTTGTTAATAAAATACAACTTAGTAGACTCAAAAAATCTGTGTTTGATTTAAAATTAATACATAAATTAAAATGGAGTTCTACAAATTAAACGCCAAGTCAATAAATAAATAATTTATCATTTAAGCTTATAATTCTACTAGATAATTTATTTACAACATTTTGAGTGTGTCCAAATACTTGTTCGCAAATCTGGATTATCTCCAATTATAGGAGGATTTTTTCGTATTATTTTTTGACATCTCATCAAAGATGAAGAAGAAATCTGCCCAGACTGTTGTATTTTAATCAAAATTCGAAAAAACTTTAACACCCAATTCGTACGAATCAAGAAAATATTAAAATATTATTATTAATTAGCGGTTTGAGTACAGTAGTTTTCCAGTTAGGTTCACATTTGATGAAGCTTATTCAAGCTAACTTCATCTCCAAATTTACCTTTGAGCTTAGGTTCTTTGTTGCATAGAATTCTCACGATACGTGCCACATACCCAGTCACTCATGTGTTTCGAGTCATGTTTGTGAAAGTGACTTAATTAAACGTACAAACGTCTTACATCCTGGTTCTGATGTGTGACGAAGGCACACTGTGAGCTTGCTACATTGAGTCAAATAAGCTACAATATATTGCAGAACACTTCCGGCATAAGCAAATCAAAAATAATCATCTATATACACAAAAGTGTATTATTACATGTACTCAAAAGGGTATAAGTACATCTTGACATCTCAATATGGACGTCATGGCGCAGTGGGTAGACGCTCGACTGCGAAAAATACACAGACTTTTCATATTCATTTAAATCTTTGTTAAGAAATATATATATATATATATATATATATATATATATATATATATATATATATATATATATATATATATATATATATATATATATATATATATATATATATATATATATATATATATATATATATATATATATATATATATATATATATATATATATATATATATATATATATATATATATATATATATATATATATATATATATATATATATATATATATATATATATATATATATATATATATATATATATATATATATATATATATTTATTCATATAAAAATGGTTCAGCAATGAATAATATCAGATCTTTATCTGAATATTGAAATATATTTATATTAGAATTAAAATAAAAGGATTTATTCAAATTTCAATATGTTTTGTTCAATTGTTGGTTAAAATGATTCATTCGTAGTTCATTGTTCTCTAGTGGGTATACTTTTTATCGTGATTTATAAATAAACAAAACCGATATGATAAGCAATTGTCAGATTATATCAAAGAAGTATTTGATTGCGTTATATTATGTATTATGTGTTTTGTATGTGTTATGTATTATGTGTATTATATTATGTGTTTTGTCTGCCTCCGTGTGTAATGGTCAGCGTGTTTAGCTACCGTGCTGGAGGTCCCGGGTTCGATTCTCAGGGGGGGTGGAAATAAATATTAGTGATTTTAAACTGTAATTATTTAATATTACCCTTGACTGGTTCCTGAAGCGCAAGAGTGATCACCTTGCCTTCATGTAAGTAATGATTAAGATAACACTGCGTCAATTTGATGCAGTGCCCTATGCACCATTAGGTGCGGATAAGGGTTATTATAATATATTATGTTAGGTATGGGGAAAGTTGTCTCAAAATTCTATCTTTAGTAAAATTTTTTTATAACACCTTCCTATGATTGTTGAACTCGTATGTATCTTTAATGTTGAAGTTGAAACATGCTTCATTTCTTAAATTAAAAAATACCATATCAAATTGGGTTTAATTTTTTTTCTAAAAATCAAAAACTGTTTTTTGTGACAACTAGTACACTCCTCCCCTACTTGCTATTTATCACAAATGAGTGAGTAAGTACGCGAGCATGTGGACTTGTGTTTACATATTCTTCCTTTTATAACCCTTATCCGCAGACAATAGTGCATATGGCACTGCGTCATATGCAACCAGTGTTATTTTGATAGTCAAATACATGAAGGAAAGATGATCAGTTCTACGATACAGACAGTACTAGTCCAGGGTGATATTGAATAAAAAATTTACTGAAAAATAACTTAAATGCAGTATATTTTAAAACCCCTTAAAAAATGAACCCGGGACCTCTAGTACCGTAGATAAAAAAGCAAACCACTACATTATATCTATATGAAGCGTGCTTTTGCGTGAATTTTTTTTAAAGAATGCATATTGAAATTTACTTTTTAGAATAAATAAAAAAAATTACTGCTTACCTTTCAGGACTCTTTTCTTCTTAAAACCATATATTTATCTCAAAGAAAAACATTTTATTTTAAAGCCAAATGGTATTTTAAGACATAAATTTTAAATTATCAAATTTTAGAACATCATTTGTTTACCAGGGTTTAAAGAAAATTAAATTGTGATTTATCGTATATTAGACCTTGAGAAATAGTGTTGTTTACCGAGTAAAAGTTTAAATTAAAAATATATAGATATTACCGCAAAGCGGTAGCCAAAGGATTAAATGAAATTAAACGTTTTTTTAAACACCTTATTCATTCAAGGTATCAATCAATTATTTATGTAAACGCTGAATGAAAAAAAAAAGATTTTTTAAAAAAAAGGTTTTATTCTTATATCTTGTATTCAAATTGAAGCTTTTTATTCAAACTTTCAAAAAGATTTAAAAAACGTAAAATGTTCAATGAAATTCGTATTTTAAGGTTGTCGCCATATAAAAAAGCCCCTTCATTTTGCTCGTGAATGGTTTGAATGAGTTCATAAACAGTTTTCATTGCGTTTACAATAGCGAGTTATTTAAGCTGTAAACAGCTTTAAAACCGCGGTTTAATGAATGGAATGCGCCTCATTATTAAATTATAATTTAATTAACAGGTGTTCACGTAGGAATTTCAAAAAGTTCATGTAAATTATATCCAAATAATATTATAGAGAAAAAGAAGTTGTTTTATATTAATGTGGCGTTGTTCATCAGTTTTTTTTTTGTAAAATGACTTTTATTTAATTTTGAAAGAAATTAAAGGAAACACGACACAATTTTATTTTTATTTTTTTACGATACTTTATACAATATGGCATACAGTATACAGTAAACAGTATACATAATTTATACAGTTTGTCCGCCTCCGTAGTGTAATGGTCAGCACGCTCGGTTTAAAAATGTATAAATAAAATTTAAATTATTTTTTGCAGAGACCCACCAAAGCACTTTGTGTATCTTGTCGGTGGATTTTTTTTTACAAAGGTTTTTTATTGTTCATGTATTTATCTATTTGTCCGCCTCCGTAGTGTAATGGTCAGCACGCTCGGCTACCGTTCTGGAGGTCCTGGGTTCGATTCCCAGGGGGGAGGCAAATAAATAAAATTGATTTTTTCACTGAAATATTTATTCAATATTACCCTGGACTGGTACCCCACCTTTCCTTCATGTGTAAATGATCAAGATAACACTGCGTTTATATGACGCAGTGCCCTATGCACCATTGGGGTGTGGATAAGGGTTTATTATTATTATTATTATTATACAATAAAGTTAAGTGTTGTTTTACAATATTATATTTTTTTGATGAACACCTAACTAATCATACATAGTCTATGAAGAGACGTTCATTTACATGATTTTAAAATATATTTAAAGAATAAACATACATATCTAGATAATAAATGCAATACAATACAAAACAAAGTAAATTGATTCAAACTAGTAGTCATTGATAAATTCAAGTGGTATGAAAACAAGTATCTTCTTAGTCATTTTAACATGTCTTACTACAAAGTAAATGTCGAAACAATTAATACATAAACAAAGTTGTAAAAAAGTTGCTCCCTCAACGAGCGACATTTCACATAACGCGTTACAGAGAAAAGGCAAGTCCCCTTTTCGTGAAATTCACTTGTAAGCCGGGACTTCTGTGCCAGTCAAAACAAAAAATGTTTCGCTTAACGAGTAAGATTCTGGAACGAATTTTGCTCGTTATTATAGACGAATTTTGCTCGTTATTAGAGGTTTCTATTTTTGTAACGCTGCATATATGATGAATCTCATGCGATCTGTTATCCAGCCTATGCCAGATCATGCCCTGTAAATGCCCAGACTTACAAGTTTGTCTTCATCCATGATGAGATGCCAAATTATAATGAATACAAGGCTAAGATTATCACTAACAATAAAACTAACAAAGGTGTGTTGAGAACGAATGAGTGAGAAAAGAACAGTGAAACAAGTTTATGAGGTGAATAATTACAAATAGAATCAAAAGAAGACCTAGCGAAAACTAATCATGATCAAATATTCAAATCGATTACGACATATATAAGTTAGAATAATCGACGGTATGTATAAGGAGATGCATGGATGTGGAAGAGACGAAGATTGTTTGCAAAGACAGGGTAGTTCAGGGGTATAATTATCTCTGCAAACCCCTGCAGAGAAAAGGTATGATGTTTTGTTAAATAGGCTTTTGGTTGATACATTGATGATAAATTGACCTTTGAATTGACATGTCGCTCACTCCTTCCAACAAAGTCAAATATCAAAAAACTTGATTTTTCAAAAGATCGTTTTTAAAGTTTAAGAATATAATAAAATGTAATGAAATAAATATCAAGTAACTTTTTGAACTTTTTACTGTAAAACAGATCCTTTTAGAAAAAACCTGAACGTATTTTCTCCATTTGAAAAATATTAAGTTTATTTAAAAAAATAATTAAACAATACCTTTTCTTCAAAATGCAAAACCAACATTTTCTGCCCTGTAGCGGGTAAATATTAAGTTAAAAATATGCCGCTTTTGATGGGATGTAGTACATTTTTTGGGCATTCCGAAAACATGCACAACTAATGATTGATGATTTTTGATATATGACGTTGTTGAAAGGAGTGAGAGTTTTGTGGAGGTTCTATTATCTTTGCCTAGAGAAAGTTAGTTAGTTTAATGATATGAATTTCATAGAGGTAGTTAGGAGTTTTACTACATGACGTTTTGTGTCTAAATTCAGGTGAAATTTTAATGAAGTACACCACTACAATGTCTTGTAATGTTCGTGTAATTTCTACAAATTTTTTGAAACCTCCTCTTATTTTAGAGCATTAATGTTCCCGTAAAAGTTTTAACGATCCCCCGTTGGCAGATTTGCGTAGGATAATATTAAATTAAGAGTTAAATGAATCCGTGTAGGGATTAGCATTCCATTTGATGGAAGATGAACAATAACATCAGAAGAAACTGCTTAATTCTGGAGATAAATTAAAATTTGCCTCGTCTTATTGTTGCAAAACCGTAAAACAAACGTAACTTCAATATTGTGTGTTACTTAACCCAGTAGACTTCCTTTATGTTTATTAAGTAAACAAAAAATCTTAAACTTTATTAAATAAAACTTCTTTGTTTTTAAACACGATTCATTGCAACTTTTCTCCAAATGGTTTCGACAAGAACCTTGTCATCATAAGGGTGAAACGTAATTTAACAAGTACATGTTTAAATCTGATATGACAAATTTCTTATCGAAACCTGTTGGAGAAATGTATAAAAAAATGTTGTTTAAAACAAAGTAGTTTTATTTGAAAACATTTTTGAAATGTGCCATCAAGTAAAAAAATAATTCGTTAATTGATTCGGAAGTCACTTTGTGGTAAAATCTATGCATTTTAAATTTAAGTTTTACTTGGTAAATACCACTATTTCTGAAAATCTACTGTGACACTTGTTTCAATGCATTCCGCATCATTTTCAAATACCGTAATCGGTGTTTGAAAATGAAAATGAAAAATTCTTCGAAACACTTGTCACAGTAGATTTTTTAAAAATAGTGGCATATACAAAGTAAAACTTAAATTAAAAATAAAAATAAAATTTTGCATTTTTTAACATACGAGTAGATGAAGAATAATAAAAAATTCACAATCATTAGAATTTGAAATAATAAATTTCGATATACCATACACATTTTGGTTTCACAGAATTTATTTAAACCTTGCTGCGAGTCAAACCGAGGCATTCAGCTGAATTCACTTAAAATATTGTGAACTGATTTTTTTGTATTGAAAAGTATGTATTTGAAATGAGAGCAGTTTTCTCAGATTTTATTTTACAATTATTTCAAAGAAGTGCACTGGGTTCGTAAATTCCATGGCAGTTGTAGGGCAGTGGCTTTAGCTCTCGAATCGTGCGATGCTTAAAATGGGCGTCACTCGCTCTTCCAGGGAGCTTCGCGCGGGAAAATGTAAATTTTCTTCTCGGATATTTGTTTGCTGGTAATTTATTTCGGCGACAAATGGCGACCGGAACGCGCTCGAATGTGAAACAGTTAGAATGCGCCGAAGACTAACACGACAATGGCGGGAAAACCAACTCCGAGACTAAATTGAGAAGAATCGATGTGCTCAGAGAAGCGAGGACATATAACTAAATGTTAAAAGTGAATATCAGTCAAATAAATTGACATCTCATCAAAGATGAAAAAGAATAAGAAAAATAACTCTAATAATTGGAGATAATCCAGATTTGTGAACAAGTATTTAGACACACTCAACATGTTGTAACTGATGGCTGTTGTGAACTGAACAGCCCTGAAATGCTCAAACATCCATCGCCTGTCGCACTAAAACGGTACATGCTTCATTTCAAATTATGATATCCATATTAACCTTTTTTATATTATTTTTTGACATCTCATCAAAGATGAAGAAGAATATGGAAGTCTGGGTATTTACGGGGCTGACGACCGTCAAAGGCTGGCTTAACTGATCACTTTACATACACCAATTCATGTTACATGTTACATTTACCAATTTCACCCATGATTGACAACTATATTATTTTTTTTTAATTTTTAGATACATTAATCAATCTCTTGACACAGTACAAACAAGTTCACAACAGCCATCTTTGTTAGAATGAGAAAAGTTTTCATTAAGCACAGACCCTTTTTTATATGCATGAAGAAAAAAAAAACAGATTTGTAAACAAGAATTTGAACATGTTATTTTTTTAATTGCAGTTGTTTATGGTATACGAGTATGTGACTCAATGATGTGGGTTTACTTAATAATAATGCGCGGTTTGAAATTAATGTCTCGCATACATTACATTCCTATATTTTTTAAATTACTATTCTGTAAAAAAAAAAACATTAAAATATTTTTCATGAAACGTTCAGCCAAAATTTGAATTCTGGAAACAAAATATCGTAAAAAGGGCTTTTTTTTAAATTACACTTTAAAGTACGTAAAAGGTAATTAACACACAGTCAGGTTAATCCGTTAGAGCCAATTTCTGAGTCACGTTCCACGATTAAAAAAAAAAACAGGAATAAAAGTACATTAAGCCGCGGCTTGCCCAAAAAGACAGACATAAACGTCCGCCCATAAATTGGTTTTGTTATTAAGGCTGGAATAACAAAATCACAGTGGAAATTATGGCTTTTTGTTATTTCACATTAATATACGCAGGCATTGTTAAAACGTTCTACGAATCAGTAAATTAGAACAAACGAATCAAACTGTTTCGATCGATGTTTTGAAAATATTCATTTTAATACTGGTTCCGTTGGTAATCTACAATAAACAGATATTCATTCATGCTCTCAGAGCTTCTCAAAATGTTTCATCAATTAATATTTTACAATATTTTGAGTGTTACCAAATATATACTTGCTCATAAATCTGGGTAATCTACACTTTATGGGGGTTACTGGGATATTTTTACAAACTGATAACTTTGGAAACCTCGTTCTTGAATCACTAGAACTTCACTAGAGACATCTATTGGTGAGATGTAAAGAAGCCCTTTATTAAGCAGAAACTCTTATATTAGTATGTGTGGCTTCTTAACATCTCACCAATAGATGTCTCTAGTGAAGTTCTAGTGATTCAAGAACAAGGTTTCTAAATTGGTTCATATATAAAGAACTTCCAAGAATTTGAGTAGTGTGGTTGTCAATAATGGGTAGAATTGGTGAATGTTACACGTGTGTAAAGTGATCACTTAAACCAGCCTATGACGGTCGTCAGCCCCGTAAATGCCCAGACATCAATATTCTTCTTCGTCTTTGATGAGATGTCAAAAAATAATATGATAACTCTGATTTGATTTGAACTATAAAAAAAAGGAGAAAACTTACTTACATCTTTAAAGAAATGCATAACATCAAAAATGCAAATTAAGTAGTCAAAATAATCCATGCGTCAGTCTATTCAGAAATACATTATGAAAAGTGTTGATTTTGCTCATATATCAAAAAATATAAAATACAAATAATGCTTAAGGTTCCGAAACGGACTCCTTCAGAAGAAATGTTCATCTATAACACTCCCATGTACGAGTATATGAATCTAGTGTGTTGTGAACTTGTATGTACTGTATCATGAGATTGATCAATGTCAATCGTGAGTTAAATTGGTGAATGTTACATGTGTGTAAAGTGATCACTTAACCAAAATATGACACATTCCTAGATTGCTATTCCTGTAAATACCCCTATTCAAAAAATATCCCTATTTTTCTTCATTAATGTAGAGATGACCAAAAAAATAGAAAAAAGGTATTTTAATAACAGTTTGGTACATTACAAGTAACTCACTATTCCGGACTTCTCCATTGCTTTTTTCCAAGTAACATATTTTAAATTTTGTTTGACATTCGCACCACAGATTGATATTCTCAAATTTATTTACATAGCTTTTATAAGTGGGCAACTTAAATCAAAATAATATATAATGGCGGACCATTCAGCCGATATTAACGTTTTCGTGTCGATTAACAAATCCAATTTCCAAACATGGATATTGCAGTGCACTTAGCGAAATGAATAATTGCATTTTCGATGAATTGCATGGGTAACTATAATACAATTAATGACATTACTGATGTAATATTAAAAATCCATCATTACAATTTAATACCAAAGTAGTCTGAGTGTAATTGAAATGGAAACCCTTAAAGAAACGATGTTTAATGAAGGTTGAGTTTGTGCAGTTTTAATATTTCCTTTTTCGACACTGCTACTATTTTAATATCATAAATTATTATGTTAAGTAGATTTCATTCTTATACACTGTTTATTATCTTATACACATATCTTATACACATTCATTTATAAAAAATATTTTAAAATAATTTAAGGCCATATGAACTGCTTTGATTTTTATGCCATCTCATGTTCAAACTTTCGTCGAAATTTATGTTTTCAATAAAATTGTAGTTAAATTATTGTTTACAACGTTTTGAGTGTGTCCAAATCCAAGTATTTGGACACTCTCAAAATGTTGCAAATAAACTATCTGGTCGAATTATAAGCTTAAATAATTAAAATGAAAATGATATTTTGTGGCGTTTCTCATGTGTGTGATTATAATCGAGGATTCGGACCTCACATACAAATATAAGAGTTTCTGCTTTGTAAAAAGCTTCTTTACATCTCACTAATACACAATGGATATTTTTATTGGGTTTATTTTGAAAATTTCTAAATTAGAAACGTAAAAAACGCCTATTATAAGTCATCTATAGAGTCCATGAATGTAAACACTATTAGTTTATTTTATTTTATTTTTACTGCATTGAGTTATTCGTTGATTTATCATTAATTTTGTAGAATAATATGTTTTAAATTGAAAAAAATAAAACAGAAAATAAGTTTTTATTTTCATTTATTGATAAGAAAATCATCTTGGAACTATTCGTGCTTACATAAATAAAAAGTGGTCTCGTACAAGAATTGAATGTTTAAGCCTGCCGATGGTTATGCCTGTAGGAAGAACTACCGCTATGTCGAACAATATCTCATTGGATATTGATCTGCTCCATGTCTCTGAAGGAGTTTTCCGAAATTGGATTCTTCTACACCGTTAGCAATAGTTCTTGCATATATTTTATTTAAATTTATTTTAATGTATACAATTTAAAATTTTTATAGATCTTTATGTATGTATATATGAGTTGAAATAAATAAATTGAATTGAATTGAATTTAAACTATCAATAGAAATTAATTTTGATAGGATGAGTTTATTACAACTTTTTTCTTAAAAATAACTAATTTGATTGTCATCATAAAAAGGATGTTTCGAACTAACAGATAAAAACATTCAGCAATGCTTCCCGGATATAGTTCAGAAGGTCATTTTTATCTGGTAAATTGTCAGCAGTGTATATCTATGCAGGCAAACTGATGTCACGTAAAGAGGCTAGCTTGAAAGGGTTAAGAGAGGCATGAGTATATATCCTAGCCAGCTGAATCACCATTTTCTTGGTGACAGTTGTGACGGTAGACTGCAGCATCCCTTGCTATATTATTCCGTTTCTCACGAAGTTAAACCACCATACCCTTCATATGTTCAGTCTAGACCAGTGGTTCTTAACCATGTTGGAGATACCAAGCCCCACCAGTTTCATATGCACGTTCGCCGAACCCTTAATTGGAAAAATTTATTGCTAGATTGACATATTTTCTTCAAATAGATCTATTAGATAAATGAATATATCGTACTTCATATAATTTTTCAAAATATTTTATATATTCCTTTCAAATAATATCTTAGATCTATTGGATAAATGAATATACATATTGTATGTTGGATCAGTTTTCACAACAGTTTTCAGTATTATTTTTTGACATCTCATCAAAGATGAAGAAGAATATGGAAGTCTGGGCATTTACGGGGCTTACGACCGTCATAGGCTGGTTTGAGTGATCACTTTACACACGTGTAACATTCACCAATTCTACCCATTATTGACAACCACACTACTCAAATTCTTGGAAGTTCTATATATATGAACCAATTTAGAAACCTTGTTCATGAATCACTAAAACTTCACTAGAGACATCTATTGGTGAGATGTAAAGAAGCTTTTTATTTAGCAGAAACTCTTATATTAGTATGTGAGATCCGAATCCCGGATTATAATCACACACATGAGAAACGCCAGAAAATACCATTTTCATTTAATATAAGAGTTTCTGCTAAATAAAAAGCTTCTTTACATCTCACCAATAGATGTCTCTAGTGAAGTTTTAGTGATTCATGAACAAGGTTTCTAAATTGGTTTATATATATAGAACTTCCAAGAATTTGAGTAGTGTGGTTGTCAATAATGGGTAGAATTGGTGAATGTTACACGTGTGTAAAGTGATCACTCAAACCAGCCTATGACGGTCGTAAGCCCCGTAAATGCCCAGATTTCCATATTCTTCTTCATCTTTGATGAGATGTCAAAAAATAATATGAAAATAACTCCTGTAATTGGAGATAATCCAGATTTTGTGAACAAGTATTTGGACACACTCAAAATGTTGTAGTTTTCAGTATCGTACAATAATTCGGGAGTGTTTTAAGCTCTGCCGAACCCGGGAGACTGACTCACCATCATGGCCGCTGAAAACACTTGAATTTAAGCATGTATAGTATTAACTTCGTTCTTTCCAAGAAAGCACACTTTCCATTCCTCGCCATAACACATCATTCTTCAGTAATTCCTTCTCTGTCCAAGCGGCCAGACTATGGAATAAATTACCTCTCCTTGTAAAAAATGCGCCTTCTATGATAACGCTTAAGAAACGTCTGAGATATTACTATTTGTCATTAGAATCCTAACTGGCCATCAAACCTCCTCCCATAGATTTTCCCTCTGACTCCTTCCCTAAACTCTCTTTTTCCTTTGCCCTCCTTATTATCATCAATTTGAAATTTATGTTTTTATAAACGTTCAAGTACTATCTACGCTCTGATTGCGAACAGCTATATATTGTATGAAACGTTTTGATAAATATCACTTTTCTGTTTTTGGTTGTTTGTAGATATTGCTTTTTGGCAATAAGCCCGCCAATGTACTTATTTCTTTTCTGTACATGAAGTTTAAATAAAATACATTTATTTGAATACTTAAATTTGTTTATAACAATAAATACTTTAACTCATTCTAAGATAAAAATACAAAAATAATACTGATCAATTTTATCATAGATTTTTTTCAATAACTATTTGGTTTGAAATAGTATTAGAGTAGGAAATTTTAAAGGTATAAATAAATAAGCTACTGCGCACATTTTGTATGTAAATATCTTATCTCAATATTTTTATGTATTCTATTCTTTCAAAGACTCTGCGAACGATAATATAAATTTGAAGTAAATATCAATAAGTTTTGCTGCCAAAATTGTATTGGCGGGCGCCAATTTACGTTTTGATAAATATCACATGTCTTTTTTTGGTTGGTTGAAAGATATTGCATTTTAGTAATAAGCCCGCTAATGTACTTACTTCTTTTCTGTACATGAAGTTTGAAAAATAAATTAATAACTGGGTTTTTTTTCGTTGGACTGGATTTTTTGTCCGTTATATCTGAGGTCCGATATATCGAGATTTTACTGTATTGATATGATAAATTTAGGTCTTTTAGTGGGTTTGTAGCTTTCTTTATAAGACCACCAGCTTATCCATACCAAACGTGACGGGTATTTTTTAGTATAGTTACCATAAATACTTTTACTGTTTTTGTACGTTTATTATCCATAATATCCTCAGTTCGTAGAGTGGAAATTGTGCGTTACTTGTTGAGAGAAAAAAATGTCGTAAAAAACCTGTTTATTCGTTCCATAGTTGTATAAAGTCAATAAATGAATTCGTTCCGTACATAAAAATATTTATCGCTTCATACGAGAAACTGAAATAATATCAAATTAGCCGTATTTGTATGTATGTATTATGATACATACATTATCATCCTTAAAGTTAAAGATATTGTGTTTAAATAACGTATTTTTTTCTAACTAACACAAAGACAATTACAGATTTTCACAAATAGTTACATGGTATATAACAAACATCAGTTTGCAATAAAAACACACTTACACACACATAAGCTCACATGGATACACTACACACATATACACATACGCACCCATACACACTCACACATATATGTACACATACATATGCACATTTAACTATTATTCGGAAAGCAAGCACCGCACAATAATGTGATAATTTTCGAACAAGTCTATGTTAAAAGTTTTCGATAAAGCATTGAAATTGTTGAAAGTTCACCATAAATATAAATTGTGTCTATAATTAGTAATGTAATAATATGTGTAGGAGTTTGGCTGTTATGTCGTCTAAGTCAAGGATATTCAATCCGTAAATCATATACGTTAACTTTTCCCTTCCAGTGCTAAAATAAAAACGCGCGTCCCGGTGTCGGGTAGTCACTACACAATAAAAAAATAGCGATTTTAAATAGAAAAATAAGGCCATTTATAGCTACCCCCTGAATTGATTATAAATGAAGTAAAACATTATAATGATTGAGATTTATTTGCTAAAAACATCTGTCAACGCTCACGGAACAAGCATAGGTCTACTCTTGTCGAAAGCTCAAGAGCTACTGCCGCTAACTCGCTAGGTAGCCAGAGAACATTGAGCTTTGAGCTCCTCACGCTTGCACAGTGTAAGTATGCAAAAGTGAGATGCGAATATAGTGTCGCGGTTCCCGCACGCCAAATTCTTCACGCGCTATTTATACGCGAATTTGTTTCCGATATTCACAAAATGCCTCCGATGTACGCGGAAAATTCTGATTATTATTAATATAATTACAACATTTTGAGTGTGTCCAAATACTTGTTCACAAATCTGGATTATCTCCAATTATGGGAGTATTTTTCATATTATTTTTTGACATCTCATCAAAGATGAAGAAGAATATAGAAATCTGGGCATTTACGGGTCCGACGACCGTCATAGGCTGGTTTAAATGATCACTTCACACTCGTATAACATTCACCAATTCTACCCAGTATTGACAACCACACTTCTCAAATTCATGGAACTTCTACAAATATATGAACCAATTTTGAAACATTGTTCTGGAATAACTAGAACTTCACTAGAGACATCTATTGGTGAAATTGTGTAAGCTTCTTTCCATCTCAAAAAAATATATATTTAATTTTTTCAATCCTATAATCTTAGTCTTGTATTAATTATATTTATAGAGATATTGATGGTTATTACAAGCAATGTGTACAAGGTACACAACACCGGGAAGGGAGGGTTAAAAAATGGTATTGATGGGGATTTTATTTATCACTTCGGAGATTTTTCCGGATTATCTCATCAATCGCGTTCACCGGTAGAAAAGTATCTGCGCGGTCGTTAGCGAGTAACGACCATAAAGCTCATATTTCGGCCTCTCGTTACCCGCGTAATGTATACAGTCTCCAGCGCCGGAGCGACGCGGGCGCACGGTAAAATGACACCAATGGGCGGCCGCTGTCGTCAAATCGGGGAGTTTTTATTCATGAGATCGATTTTCGATATCAGATTAAAAGTGGGCAAGATTTTACATTTGAATCTGTAAAAATATATTTTAAAAATAAAATAAAAATAATTTCAACGTAAATAGCCACATTTTAATACAAATATTATATTCAAGTGACTTAAGGTAAAAGTTTTTCTTCAAACGCTTATTCGCACCCAGTTGTGCATAGGGCACAGCATCATAGAAAACACTGTATTATCTTGACCATCAACAAATGAAGGTAATATAGTCCAGGGTAATTTTGAAAAATATTAGAGCAAAAAAAACACTTACGCTTATGTTGTCATTTATCAATTTAAATAAAAATGCAATTTTTGTCCAAAATCATAAAACTATTTTTTTTACCAAAATGGCGGCGCCATCTGTTGAACATACGCAAGACTAATGATTGATGAAGGCACATACCTGCCGTCACTTTTTGATTGCATTTTTTTGCAAGTTTGAGATATTACGTAGGTATGGCATAGTAATTAATTTTTTTTAAATCTGTGATTAATATTTATTTTCTCTTTATTAGCCAAAGCAAAACATAGCCAGGTACAGTATGTACAAAAATATGGCTGTTGTGAACTCATATGTAATGTGTCATGAGATTAATGATGTACGCTTATCTAGGAGTTCCATAATATTATAAATGTGGTGGTTAACCTTTGGTAAAATGGTGATAGTTGCGCTGTGTATAGTGATCACTTAACCAGCCTATGATAGGTCATAAGCCCTGTAAATGCCCATATTAACATATTCTTCTTCATCTTTAAGAGAGAATACAATAGAGTAGGCAGAGAGAAGAGAATATAACGCCACACCACTCTGTCTTTGCAAACAAAAATTTTCTCTTTGCTAATTACCTTATATATGAAGATCATAATTTTAATAAATCAACGGGTATAGAAAATTAACAAATAAATAAAATTGGTCTTTATTAAGATAATTTATAAAAAAAGAAATTAGTAAAGCAGTCAATAATGACTTACCCATAGTAAATCACAAACTAAATTTAACTTCGAGTCAATTTTTGAAAATATTCCCATAGTGATTCATTTGTCTTCTTTCTCTCTGTCGAAATTTTATTTTTGTACAAATGTCAAATCGTAATACAACATTTTGAGTGTGTACTTGTTCACAAAATTTAGATTATCTCCAATTACAGGAGGTATTTTCATGTTATTTTTTGACATCTCATCAAAGATAAAGAAGAATATGCCAGCCCCGTAAATGCCCAGACTTCCATATTCTTCTTCATCTTTGATGAGATGTCAAAAAATAATGTCAAATCGTAATCATTTTATTTTGATGGCCTGACGATGACATAATTTTCAGAAACCGGTAGTCACGAATAAGTTTTTATAAAAGTGGTATTATACAAAGTAAACAATGGATGATAAGGATCGTGTTTTATTACCATACCACAAAGTTATCAATACTTTTAATTAAATAAAATATTAATTTTCTTATCTAGGTATTATACGTGTGTAATATATGTTAAGACGATGAAGTTATTATTGATACTTAATTAAAATTTAGTGTACTCTGAGATCTAAGAGAGAGAGTAAAGCTAAGAAAGATTCACTATAAAATAGTTATGATCAGAAGCGAAGGATAGGATTGAGGAAAATCACCTTGTTACTGCGAAACGGGCGTTCTTGTACACACATGGGATCTTCGATAAAACGTTCGCCGATAAACTTCTCCTTAAGTATTTAAGTAACTACGTAAACTGAGAGTGTCGCTTTAGTCATTTAAAATTTAACGTTTCTATTCAAAATAGTATAAGATATAAAACAAATAAAAGAAAACACGCATTTGTGGAAGCCTGGGCGAAACTGATATCAATAGTTAGGTAGAAGAAAGGCAATTGAGATCGTATGACGACATAGGGCGTAGAAAAGCTGCACATATTGTAAACCAGGCGATCACCATAGATCTTCCTCGAAAGACATCTAGAGGAAGACCAAAAAATCATGAATGATACAGAATGATAAAATAATTGGGAGGCATGGCCTAAGTGACGTATATGATAGAAGAACCTACAATCTGAGGATGAGGAGAGCTGACCCTAGCAGTCTACAAAGATGGGAAGTAGGGATAAATCTAGTAATAATATATATGAATAGAATTATGTTGATGAATTACTTAGTCAAACGACAGTCAACATACGTTTTCAAAACATTTTAGATATGTACCTACAAATCCTTGAAAAAAATTACCGATTACAGAAAATTGATCAGTATATCTAGGAGTTGAGATAACTCGAGTAATGTGGTTGTCAATTACTGGTTGAGTAATGAATTTTGCACGTGTGTAAAGTGATCACTTAGCCAACCTTTGAAAGGTCATAAACCCGATAAATACCCAAACTTTCATATTCTACTTCGTCTTTATTGATATATTATTATCATAGAACTACAATATCAAATACACAGAAACACATCCAACAAAACCTAACACTTACCTCTTTTGATTAAAATAACTTTGATCTGCTTTGATGTGCATTTTCCATAAAGTCATAAAATAACATAAATAAGTATAAAGGAGCTTTTCATAAATGGATAATGGAATTGGGTAGATGTATATTAAAATTGATCGCATTATGCGTTGATTTCATTTACTTTTCATATAATTTCGTTTATATGTTTTTTAAATGTACCAACGGCCAAATGGGGGCAAATTTTCCTCAATTGTTATAAATAATTGTATGATTTAAAACAAATAAAAATAATTACATATGGAAAAAAAAAATCGTGTTTTTCAACAAAACACAATTCACCGTTTTTTCTCATTTCCTTTTTAGCACATCCTTTTGTGAAGTTTGTAAGATAGGGGTGAGATAGTGATTATTTAACCATCATCTACATATCCGAGGACACATCGATTTTCCTATAAAAAGGGGATAACATTAAGGGAAGAATAGGGCATTGGGCTTCATCCAATAAGAATCTTGATTCCTCTACGTTGATGAGGCCTCGTTTCTGAAAATTTCGGCACATTTCAGCACGCTCAGCGAATCCTATCGCAAATCTTATCAAGGCTCTACACATCGAAGGATGGCAGGTAGAATTTGCAAATCTGAAGCATAAGCTTAAACGACAGAAAAAAACTGAGTATACTACTTTTTTTAGTTGAATAAATTTAATAAAAGAAACATTTTACCAAATAGTTAATTATTAAATTTATTTTATCTTCTTTGTTCATGAAAAAACAATTAAAATAAATGTGAAAAAAAATTAAACATTCTTTTCAAAATCATTGAAAAAATTAAAATCTTAAACTGCAGCTGATAAACGTCTTTGATACCAAATAAATTTATCTTTTTCATACTATTTCTGTGAGCCTAAGCAGCTCAAGATTATAAATAGATATCATATCGTGGTAGAGTGGGTTTGAACCGAGAAACTCTGACCTAAGAGTTCGCGACACTAACCAAGGGACCAAAACCCGACACAACAACATAGATTAACTTAGGTTTTAACAAATTTTAACATAGTTTTTTTATTTATACTTTAATTCTAAATACGTTTAAATAATGACGCAATATTTTTTCAAAGAGAGTGATGATAAGGTTGAAATATTAAAAAAAACTCTAGGCCATGACTTTTTCTCACTTTTCCATAAGTGAAGACTGTAATTATTTATATTTTATAATCAAAACGTTACTTTGTTTTAAAATCACTTTAAATATTCTATTATAACTTAATTATAATGTCTACCGGTTTCGAAGCTAACCGCTTCTTTATCAAAACTGATAAATATCGATAAAGAAGCGGTTACCTTCGAAACCTGTAGACATAATAGAATAAATTTAAATAAAGATACTGCAGAACTAATTTACAAAACAATCATTCTTCCACACATAGATTACTGCTCAACAGTGTTATTTTTAGCAAACGAAGGAAATCTAAATAAACTAGAAATGGCACAAAATAGGGCGATGAGAATAGTTCTTGGGAAGAATAAATATAGCAATGTAAAAGGAATGAGAGATGAACTAAAATGGTTATCTGTAAGAAGAAGACTTAAATTTAATATGTTGATATTTGTACATAAATTTTTTCACGATAAGTTGCCAAAATATTTTAAGGATAAAGTTGTCTTAAACAAAAATTGTCATGAATATGCTACTAGACAAAAGGATAAAATAAGACTACCATTATTGAAAAGAGCTGAGTCGCAAAATTGCTTGATGTATAAGGGTTTAAAAATGTATGATGAGATGCCTGAATGTATGAAGAATGAAAAGTGTCTGAAAGAATTTAAAAATAAATGTCTAAGTTACTGTAAGGAAATGTAAATATATAAAGATGATGTAAATGTATATAATAGTTTATATTAGTTTTAATATAAGCTAACTTATATTAAAACTAATATAAACTATTATAAGAAATATTAAGAAATAAATAAAATAAAAATAATTAAGTTATAATAAAATATTACAGTAATTAAAAATCAATATATTAAAGCTGTTGGTGAAAAGCCTTAGAAAATTAAAGATTTTAAACAAATAAATGTTGAAATTTTTATTCCAGTGTGTCCAAATACTTTTTCACAAATCTGGCTTTTTCCACTAAGGAGTTATTTTACAATAAGGGCATTTTTTTTCAATTAAAAAAATATATCTAAGAAGTCCACTGGGTTAGGTACAACACAATATTGAAGTTACGTTTGTTTAGCGGTTTCGCAACAATAAGCTGCAGAATATTAATTTGTCCGCCACCGTAGTGTAATGGTCAGCACGCTCAGCTACCGTTCTAGAGGTCCGGGGCTTGATTCCCAAAGGGGGGTCTAATAATCACATTTACGTTGTAATAATATATTTTATCACTGCGTCAATCTTTTGCAACATCGGGTGTGGAGTTTGAATATAATTTTAGGAATAAAGTGTAAAAATGCGTTAAATAAACTTATGTAATTTTTATTGATTTTAAAATAATCGCATCTAATCAAACGTTTGTTAATTTATTAGACTAAGTCTTATATCCGCCTCCTTAGTGTAATGCAGTCAGCACGCTCAGATACCGTTCTAGAGGTCCGGGGCTCGATTCCCAAAGGGGGGTCTAATACATATAAGTGATTTTTTCACTCTAATGTTTATTCAATAATACCCTGGACTGGTACCTGAAGCGGAGGGCTGATCACCTTTCCTTAGTATGTTAACGATCAAGTTAACAATGCGTTTATATGATGCAGTGCCCTATGTACCATTTGGGTGCGGATAAGAGTTTGAATTAATGAAATGTTAAATTATATTCACAATTTAGCAGTTTCTTCTGCTATTATTATGATACCATCCAATGGAATGCTAAATTTACATTTTTATTAATATATAAAGATGTGAGTAACCTTCTTTAGACAAGCCGTTTAAATTGACAATAAACGAGTTTACGATGTCGGTGGATTTAACATTAATACCCCCATGCACCACGATTCTCCTCAACCATTCAGGTCGTGTGACCTAACGGACTAACGGAGCACTCACAGTCGTTAGCACGCGTGAAAATATCCGTTAAACGCCGCTGTTATTCCGTTATGATCGGTCAGCGAGCATCGCTAGAGGGTGATGCCATAAACTAACGATATGCCTCCCTGTTCCCCACTTCATAAAGGATTTTTCCAGTAAATATGGTGTTTTATGACTGCCTGCATTGAGTGTTCGCCTTTTTTATTTACCGAAATAAAATTTATTTCTCCGGCCTTCTTGACGAAATGAATTATTTGGGCGTTTTTATTGTACAGCCAATTAAAGGCAAATAAATAAATAATATGTTTATAACACTCTCTCGGTCACTTATTGTTCACTTTGTGTAAAACTACTTAAAAAAAATGTTTCGTTACTAC